>NC_037668.1:158094028-158372590 GCF_003255815.1 Theropithecus gelada | reverse complement strand
AAAAAAAAAAAAAAAAAAAAAAAAGACATACAAATGGCCAGCAGTTGTATGAACACCACTAAGCATTAGATAATGCAAAATTAAATGGAAATCAAAACCACAATGAGATATTAATATTATCTCATCCACTTTAAATGACTATTATTAAAAGTCAAAAAATAGCAAGGATGCAGAGAAAAGGGAACTCTTTTTTTTTAATTTTTAAATTCTTTTGGTTTTTTAATTATACTTTAAGTTCTAGGGTACATGTGCACAACGTGCAGGTTTGTTACATATGTATACATGTGCCATGTTGGTGTGCTACACTCACTAACTCATCATTTACATTAGTTATATCTCCTAATGCTATCCCTCCCCCTTCCCCCCTCCTCACAATAGGCCCTGATGTGTGATGTTCCCCTTCTTGTGTCCAAGTGATCTCATTGTTCAATTCCCACCTATGAGTGAGAACATGTGGTGTTTGGTTTTCTGTTCTTGCACTAGTTTGCTAAGAATGATTGTTTCCAGCTGCATCCATGTCCCCACAAAGGACACGAACTCATCCGTTTTTATGGCTGCATAGTATTCCATGGTGTATATGTGCCACATTTTCTTAATCCAGTCTGTCACTGATGGACATTTGGGTTGATTCCAAGTCTTTGCTATCGTGAATAGTGCTGCAATAAACATACATGTGCATGTGTCTTTATAGCAGCATGATTTATAATCCTTTGGGTTTATACTCAGTAATGGGATGGCTGGGTCAAATGGTATTTCTAGTTCTAGATCCTTGAGGAATCACCACATTGTTTTCCACAATGGTTGAACTAGTTTACAGTCCCTGGTTGAACTAGTTTACAGTTCCACCAACAGTGTAAAAGTGTTCCTATTTCTCCACATCCTCTCCAGCACCTGTTGTTTCTTGACTTTTTAATGATTGCCATTCTAACTGGTGTGGGGTGGTATCTCATTGTGGTTTTGATTTGCATTTCTCCGATGGCAAGTGATGATGAGCATTTTTTCATGTGTCTGTTGGCTGTATGAATGTCTTCTTTTGAGAAATGCTGTTCATATCCTTTGCCCACTTTTTGATGGGTTGTTTGTTTTTTTCTTGTAAATTTGATTGAGTTCTTTGTAGGTTCTGGATATTAACCCTTCATCAGATGAGTAGATTGCAAAAATTTTCTCCCATTCTGTAGGTTGCCTATTCACTCTGATGGTAGTTGCTTTTACTGTGCAGAAACTCTTTAGTTTAATTAGATCCCATTTGTCAATTTTGGCTTTCGTTGCCATTGCTTTTGGTGTTTTAGACATGAAGTCCTTGCCTATGCCTATGTCCTGAATGGTATTGCCTAGGCTTTCTTCTAGGGTTTTTATGGTTTTAGGTCTAACATTTAAGTCTCTAATCCATCTTGAATTAATTTTCGTGTAAGGAGTAAGGAAAGGATCCAGTTTCAGCTTTCTACTTATGGCTAGTCAATTTTCCCAGCACCATTTATTAAATAGGGAATTCTTTCCCCACTTCTTGTTTTTGTCAGGTTTGTCAAAGATCAGATGGCTGTAGATGTGTGGTATTATTGGTGAGGGCTCTGTTCTGTTCCATTGGTCTATATGTCTGCTTTGGTACTGGTACCATGCTGTTTTGGTTACTGTAGCCTTGTAGTATAGTTTGAAGTCAAGTAGCGTGATGCCTCCAGCTTTGTTCTTTTGGCTTAGGATTGTCTTGGCAATGTGGGCTCTGTTTTGGTTCCATATGAACTTTAAAGCAGTTTTTTCCAATTCTGTGAAGAAAGTCATCGGTAGCTTTTTTTTTTTTTTTAGATGGAGTCTTGCTCTGTCACCAGGCTGGAGTGCAGTGGTACAATCTCAGCTCACTGTAATCTCAGCCTACCGGGTTCAGGTGATTCCCCTGCCTCAGCCTCTGAAGTAACTGGGATTACAGACACACGCCACCACACCTGGCTATTTTTTTGTATTTTAGTAGAAATGGGTATTCACCATGTTGGCCAAGATGGTCTTGATCTCCTGACCCCATGATCCACCTGCCTGGGCCTCCCAAAGTGCTGTGATTACAGGCCTGAGCCACCATGCCCAGTTGAAAAGGGAACTCTTATACACTGCTGTTGGGAATGTAAATTAGTATAGCCATTATAAAAAACATTATAAAGGTTTCTTTAAAAAAATTAAAACTAGAGCTACCATATGATACAGCAATCCCACTATTGGGTATTTATCCAAAAGAAAGGAAATCAGTATACCAAAGGGATACCGGCACCCTCATATTTATTACAGCACTATTTGCAACAGCAAAGATATAGAATCAACCTAAGTGACCATCAACAGATGAATAAATGAATAAATAATATGTGGTGGCCAGGCACAGTGGCTCACACCTGTAATCTCAGCACTTTGGGATGCCAAGACTGGTAGATCACCCGAGTTCAGGAGTTTGAGACCAGCCAACATAGAGAAACCCTGTCTCTACTAAAAAATACAAAAATTAGCCTGGCATGGTGGCACATGCCTGTAATCCCAGCTATTCGGGAGGCTGAGGCAGGAGAATTGCTTTAACCCGGGAGGCAGAAGTTGCGGTGAGCCGAGATCATGCCATTGCACTCCAGCCTGGGCAACAAGAGCAAAATTCCATCTAAAAAAAAAAAAAAAAAAAAGAATATGTGGCATATGTACACAATGGAATATTATCCAGCCAAAAAAAGATTGAAATCCCGTCCTTTACAGCAACACTGAATGGAGCTGGTGTTCATTATGTGAAGTGAAATGAGCCAGGCACAGAAAGACAAATGCTGCATGTTCTCTCACTCATAGGTGGAAACTAAAAAGTTGAACTCATGGAGGTAGAGAGTAGAACGATAGTTACTACACATTGGAAAAGGTCTGGGAGAAGAATATCGGGAGGTTGGTTAATGGGTACAAATATGCAGTGACGCAGTTAGACAGAAGGAAAAAGTTCTAGTGTTCCATAGCACAGTAGGGTGAGAATAGTTAACAATAATTTCATGTATATTTCAAAATAGCTAAAAGAGAAGATTTAAAATGTTCCCAACCCAAAGAAATGATAAATGTTTGAGGTGAGGGATATCCTAAATACCCTGATTTGATGATTACACATTGTATGCATGTATCAAAATATCACATGTATGCCATAAACATGTATAATTGTTGTGTATTGTGATGGTTAATATTTGATGTCAACTCGATTGGATTGAAGGATGCCTAGATAGCTGGTAAAGTATTGTTTCTGGGTGTGTCTGTAAGGGTATTGCCAGAGGAGATTGACATTTGAGCCAGTGGACTGGGAGAGGGAGACAAACTCTCAATGTGGGTGGACACCATCCAATCTGGCTGCCAGAATGGCTAGAACACAGCAGGTGGAAGAAGGTGGGATAGGCTGGCTTGCGAACCTTCTGGCTTTTATCTTTCTCCCCTGCTGGATGCTTCCTTCCATTCCTCCTGCCCTTGGACATCAGACTCCAGGTTCTTTGGCCTTTGGACTCTTGGACTTACACCAGTGGTTTGCCAGGGTCTCTCAGCCTTCAGCTGCAGACTGAAGGCTGCACTACTGGCTTCCCTGCTTTTGAGGCTTTTGGACTCAGACTGAACAACTACTGGCTTCCTTCTTCCCCAGCTTGCAGATGGCCTATCATGAGACTTCGCCTTGTGATCATGTGAGTCAATTCTACTTAACCCATTTATGCCTGAGGTTGCAATTTTTTTGTGTGAAAAATCAGACCTTGGCAATGACCTTGTGCTCAAGGATATAAATAACTCCCACATGCTTAGCGTTCCAATAATGGAACATTAGGCATATGTAAACTCCCTTCCAGGTATACATATATCCTATTAGTTCTGTCCCTCTGGAGAACCCTGGCTAATATATGTATCAATAAAAGTATTACTTGTTAAAAATTAATTATACGACACAGAGTAATAGATTATATATCAAATTGATAATTTTTACAGAACTTTTTATATGCTGGCACTTATTGTATTAAACATAATGAGCTGAAATACCTGTATTTTACTTAATTTAGGCTACTATGCTTTTAGAAACAAGTTCTACAGGGATTCATCAAAGCAGAATGGAAAAGAGAATGTCAAATATTACCACCTCAAAATTTGACAAAGGAAAAACTTCCAAATCATATGTAACAATCATGATAAATTGTCATCAGTCTGAATATAATACATTACTATAATCTGTATAAAGAAATAAAGAAATTGTTAAGGAAAAACGAAGTCACAACTGAATAGCTTGCTCTTCCTCTCACCTCAGTTGAAAGTGAGGGTTTACAGAATGTGGTAAACAAGTGGTATAGTAATCATAAAAACAATCAAGCAGCTGGCAGTGCTAATAAATTCCTGTTTCTGCATAAGAATATCAAACTTTTAAAATTTGAATATTAAACTTTCATAATATATTTGTAATAATTATTAAACTCTTTTGGGTGAGACTTCTAATTTTCTTCCTGCAGCCTCCAAGTGCATTTCATGATACTATTGTAAGCCTCGTCTTCTACTTTGAGAAAATATTATGCTTTAATACTTGGCCATCTGCTATTAAGACAAAATGTATATTTGGTGCACCTCTAGAGACCTTTTACTGAATGGTCACCTCTAACTTTAAACTTCAAGCTTTTCCAGGCATAGCTCATTCTACTTCCAGGGCCATCTTGCCACTGGTATAAATTCTCTTTCTATGGCCCAACATTTACACCAAGATTCTTATATGTTTATATATTTAAGGGGTACAACATGGTGCTGGCATGTACATATACACAGTGAAATAACTACTACAGTCAAACAAATGTAAATATTCATCACTTTCCATAGTTATCTATGTGTGCTAAGAGCACCTAAAATCTATTCTGTTAGCAAATTTTCAGTATACAATACAATATTATTAACCATAGTCTTCATGCTGTATTTTAGACCTCTAGACTTATCATCCAATTTAACTGCAAATTTGTACCCTTTGACATACTTCTATTTCCTCTGCCTCCTTACCCCTGGTAATCACTGTTCTACTCTCTGTTTTTATTTAAAACTCCTAGAAGAAAATATAGAAAGAGCTCTTTGATATTGGTCTTGAAAATGATTTTTGGCTATCACCCCAAAAGCACAGTGACAAAAGCAAAAATAAACGAGTAGGATTACATCAAACTAAAAAGTTTCTGCATAGCGAAAGAAATAACAAAATGAAAAGGCAGCCTGCAGGCAGCGAGAAAATATTTGCAAACCATATATCTGACAAAGGATTAATATCCAAACATATAAGGGACTCACACACCTCAATAGCAAAAAACCCTAAATAATTCAATTTAAAAATGGGCAAAGGAATGAAGTAGATATTTTTCCAAAGAGGGAATATGAATGGCCAACAGGTATATGAAAAGGTACTTAGTATCACTGGTCTTCAGGGAACTGCAAATCAAAACCACAATGAGATTATCACTTCACCCCTGTTAAGATGGCCATTATCAAAAAGTCAAGGAATAAGTGTTGGAGAGAATGTGGAGAAAAGAGAACTCTTAGACACTATTGGTGTGAATGTAAATTGGTAAAGACATTATAAAAAACAATATGGATTTTCCTCAAAAAATTGAAACAAGAACTACTATATGACCAGGCAATCCCTATGCTGGGTATATGTACCCAAAGGAAAGGAAATCAGCACTTTGTAGAAATATCAGTGCTTCCATGTTCACTGCAGCATTATTTATGATAGACAAGAAATGGAATCAACTTATGTGCCCATTAATGGATGAATGGATAAAGTAAATGTGATATATATATATACACAATGGAATATTATTCAGGCTTAAAAAAGAAGGAAGTCCTGCCATTTGTAGCAACATGGAGAACCTGGTGGACATTATGCTAACTGAAATAAGGCAAGCAAAGAAAGACAAATACTGCATGATCTTACTTGTATGTGGCATCTAAAAAAGTCAAGATTCCCTTTAAAAGTCCTCTTCAATGCTCTCCACATCTGCGTTGACTGAAAATGTATCAAGTTGATCCTGAAATAACTCCTTCACTGCTTCCCAATATGCAGGCAATAAAAATTAGGTATCAAGTCACCCACACAGTGTTTTTTCTATATCATCTTTATCCTCTCACCCACAACACACCCATTTTATAAAGTACTGTCTTCATCTTTGACACCACACCAAACCAATGAACTAAACACTGCCAAAAACCTCAACTTCTTGTAAATATGTGATAGATCTTTCTAGAAGATCTTCAGAGCATTTTCTAAAAGGTCAAAGAATGGGATACAATGCACATTCCTTCAGTTCCTAAGACCCTGAAGAGAAGGGACCAAGTCAGAAAGCTCATGGGCTCACCTGCAGATACATGTGCATATGCAAAATGCCTAAGTCTGGTGAGTCCAAAATAGTCTACTCAATGGCATCTGTTCATGCAGCACCCCGAGCCACAGGCTAAAACCAGGGTGAGGCAAGTGAGGTACTCACCTTGAGCATAAACTGTTAGGGGGACATCAACAACTCGGTAACCAACATAAATAATATTTTAGTGTAATATTTTGAAAAATCAAAATTATTGGCCCTCAAATCATGATGAACAGTTCATGAAGGAATTGATGAAACTAATAAATAGAATTAGATATATTAAACATGAATTAATAACAAATTAAGTAACAAATTTATGGGGATTAATGAATATATATTGTAAATTACGGGTTGTAGGATAGGAAAGGAGGATTGAAAGGAAACACACACACACACACACACACACACACACACACACACACACACACACTAGGATTTCAAGCCTGCCTGAAAATGACATCATTATCAAGAGAATGGCCATCCAATTTGGGAGTAAATTGACAGTTTAGTTCTAGATCTATAAAGAAAAATAAAAGCAGCACTTAGAGAGTTTTATATCAAAAGGAAGAAGAAAAACAGGATGTTAATATGAGGGGGCACCAAGTCCTAGCAAAATTGATTTCAGGTTATAGAGTGTTTTAAAGTCAAGGGAAGGCAGTTAGTGATGATAGGTTATAATGGAGGGATGAAACACCCAAAGGAAGCCAAAGAGAAAGGAAGTAAGAGAGGTATTGTCACATAGTTACAGACATAGAAATAATAGGAGGAAAAAATATGGGTGGGGTTGCACTGAATGCATTCCACTTCTGTCAAGTAGGAGGGTGATCATCCAAGGGTGGATGCAGTGAGAGGGGCAGGGTCATAGCTTGAGTACAGCAAGAAATTATGACCCAGCCCTGTGGAATAAACAGGGGAATCATAAAAAATGCATAAGCTTTTTGGAATAAACAGAGGACTCCTGAAAAATGCATAAGTCTTGGAAAGTAGATGAACTGCAAGAAAAAAAAGATGAAGAGAAAATGGGATTTATATCACAATCCACCACCACCAAATGGACAAATATGTTTTATTTTTGTGGTCTGGGCTCTGTAAAAGTTGTTTTCCTTCTACTCCTTCTTTCTCCCCTCTTCCACTATTGCCAGTGCTTTTTCAGAAGGTACTGTATGATAGCAATCAGAACAGAGGACAGAATATGCCAAGCATTTGTGGGTGACTTTCCCTGTTGCTGTTTTCTGTGGCCCTGCTTTCCTATTTTAGACATTGACCACCACTCGTCAGTGCTGATTTCCTTCTGGGTGGCCACTGCTGACCTGGTGCATTTTGTTACAATGCTGCTCTGGTTATGATTCCCGCAGTTCCCATCTTGTTCTATGCAACTGCTTACCGTAAGTCCTTCTCTGAGATCCCGAGTTCTCTCCACTCCGAATGAATAAACATTTATTTCCCCACAAAGTATCACATCTTTTATGTCCAATTTAGATAATCCAACCTCTAAGCAATTGTATCTCTTTTGATCCATAAAAAGGAGCCTTACTTTTTAAAAAGATCTGGTCCCTTCTGTCTATGACCAAATTCCCCAAGACAGTGAAGTCTGAGTGAGGGATGTTTGAATTAAACCACTCTGTCATACATGAGCTTTCCTCATGCCTGTGAGCAATGTTAAGGGTAGCCTTCATCCTTTTATGTAGGTTATAAATGTAGGCATCGAGGAGCCTCATGAAGTCAAGACTCCCTCCTCTCTAGCTTGAATTCACATTCGACCATCCTTTGACCAACTTATTCTCTCTCTCTCTCTTTTTTTTTTGTTTTAACTTTTGTTTTAGGTTTAGGGGCACAGGTGCAGGTTTACTGTATAGGAAAACTTGTGTCATGGAGGTTTGTTGTACAGATTATTTTGTCACCCAGGTACTAAGCCTAGTACTAGTAGTTATTTTTTTCTGCTCCTCTCCCTTCTCCCAACTTCCACCCTGAAGTAAACCCCAGTGTCTGTTGTTCCCCTCTTTGTGTCAATGTGTTCTCATATTTCACTCCCAATTATAAGGGAGAACATGCAGCATTTCATTGCTGTTCCTGTGTTAGTTTGCTAACGATAATGGCCTACAGCTCCACCCATGTTCCTGCAAAAGACATGATCTTGTTTTTTTTATGGCTGCATAGTATTTCATGGTACATGTACCACATTTTCTTTTTCCAATCTGTCATTGATGGGCATTTAGGTTGATTCCATGTCTTTGCTACTGTGAATAGTGCTGCAATGAACATTCACATGCATGTGTCTTTATGGTATTAATAGTATGTTTTATATTCCTTTGGGCATATACCCAGTAATGGGATCGCTGGGTCAAATAGTAGTTCTGTTTTTAGCTGTTTGAGGAATCACCATACTGTTTTCCACAATGGTTGAAATAATTTACATTTCCACCAACAGTGTATAAGCATTCCCTTTTCTCCACAATCTTGCCAGCATCTGTTATTTTTTGACGTTTTAATAATGACCATTCTGACTGGTGTGAGATGGTATCTCATTGTGGTTTTGATTTGCATTTCTCCAATAATCAGTGATAGTGGGCTTTTTTTATATGCTTGGGCAAATTTATTCTGAGTTTCCATTGATCTCTATTGGCATTTACCCCAAGGGACTAAACAGTCTGTCTTGGCACCCCAAATTACCTGCGAAATATGTCAACCAGATTCCACTACAACTCCTGATACAAAAAATACTTTAAGCAACAACCAAAGTCTAATGGGAAAATGAATGTTAATTAGATATATTAAGGCACGCTAACTGCTATAACAAATAAGCCCTTAAATTTCAATAGTGTAATACAATAGAGGTTTCTTTCTTCCTGTTGTAAAGTCCAAAATCGTTGTTCTTGGTCAGATCTCCTCTAGATAGTGACTGGGGACTCAGACTCCTACTCTTTTGTCTCCATCATTTTTAGTATGTGCTAAAAGTCACCATATTTATCTACATCAAACAAAAGGAAAGAGAGTATAAAGTAGACCTCTTATTAACCACCTCTTTCTGGAAGTAACACACCTCAACTATGTTCACATTCCCTTGCCATTAAAGCTGTTGGAGCAGCTGCTTCATGGCTAATACCGCTTTCTAAGGAACAGAATTGCAAATCTTTGGTAGGCAGTTAGTCATCTCTGCCACACACCAAGTGAGTGGGATTTCCACGATTCTAGATCTTTCTTTGGGACTACTATTGCTGGGCCCAAGTGCAGAGTAAGTAGACACAGATATGACATGAAGGGTGACGCTGAGTTGGAAAACGGGAGGGCAGGAATGGCAGAAGGTGGGCAGAATTGCCCCTTTGACATCTCCACTTGGGAACTCTCATAGGCATCTCCAATTTAACATGGTCCCAAAGGAGCCCTTTGCCTACTCTGTCTGCCATGCCTGGCCTGTAGCTACCAACTTTCTCTTCTCCCCATCATGACCTTGTTAGTAAATACCACTATCAGCTACCCAGGGCCTGGGTGGGAATCCCAGGGATCACCCTTTCTTTCTTTCCCTCCTTTGGATTTTCCATTTAATCTATTCTCAAACTCTGTGGATTTTACTTCCTTCTACACTATATTTAAAATATGTCTGGTTCTTCCTATCTCTTCTGTTATTGCTCTAGTCTAAGCTGCCATTATCTCTAATTCATAATATCTGCAACAGCTTCCTAATGGTTCTCCCTGCTTCTACTCTTGTGCCCTTTAATTCATTTTCTACAAAAGGAACCAAGAGATCTTTTTTAAATGTAAATTTAATCACATTAACCTGCTCCTTAATCTCTTAATAACTTTCCATTGCACCTAGAACAAATTTTAAATACCATAACATGGGCTACAAGATTTTTCTAGGATCAGAGTCCTATCTGACCCTCCAACTTCATCCAGGACCACTTTTGGTTTTTGCAAGGCGGGGTAGTGGGGGTGGGTATTCATCCCCTCGAGCATTTATCATTTCTTTTTGTTACAAACATTCCAATTATACTTAGTTATTTTAAAACATACTATGAATTGTTATTGATCATAGTCATCCTGTAGTGCTATCAAATACTAGATCTTATTCGTTCTGTCTAACTATATTTTTGTACCCATTAACTGTCCCCACTTCCTTTCCCCTCCCCACTATCCTTCCCAGTCTCTGGTAACAAGCATTCTACCGTCTATCTCCATGAGTTCAATTGCTTTAATTTTTAGCTCCTACAAATAAGTGAGTACATGTGAAGTTTGTCTTTCTGTGCCTGGCTTATTTGACTTAACATAATGACCTCCAGTTCCATCCACATTGTTACAAATAACAGGATCTCATTCTTTTTGTGGCTGAATACTACTCCATTGTGTATATGTACCACATTTTCTTTATCCATTTGTCTATTGATGGACACTTAAGTTGTTTCCAAATCTTTGTCATTGTGAATAGTGCTGCAATAGAAATAGAGGGGCAGATATCTCTTCAATATACCATTTCCTTTCTTTTGGGCATATACCTATCAATGGGATTGCTGGATCGTATAGTAGTTCCAGTTTTAGTTTCTTAAGAAATCTCCAAACTATTCTCCATAGTGCCTGTACTGATTTATATTCCCACCAACAGTGTAGACAAGGGTTCCCTCTTCTCCACATCCTCACCAGCATTTGTTATTGCCTGTCTTTTGGATAAAATCCATTTTAACTCAAATGAGACCACACCTCATTGTAGTTTTGATTTGCATTTATCTGATGATCAATGACGTTGAGCAACTTTTCATATACCTGTTTGCCATCTGCATGTCTTCTTTTGAGAAATGTTTAGTCAGATCCTTTACTCAGTTCTTATTTTAATTTATTTTTTAAAATAATTTTTATTGTTAATTTTGGGTACATAGTAGGTATATAAACTTATGGGGTACATGAGATATTTTGATATGGGCATATGATGCATAATACTCACATAATGGAAAATGGGGTATCCATCTCCTCAAGCATGTATCCTTTCTATTACAAACAACCCAATTATTACTCTTTTAGATATGTTTACATGTACAGTTATTGACTACAGTGACTCTTTTGTGCTACAAATACTAGGTCTTATTCATTTATTCTTTTTTTGTTTTTTGTACTCATTAACCACTCCCCACCTCCCCCTCAACCCCTAGTCTCCAATGCCATTCTCAGCCTCTGGTAACCATCCTTCTACTCACTGTCTCCATGGGTTCAATTTTGATTTTTAGTTCCCCAAATAAGTGAGAATGTGATGTTTGTCTTTCTGTGCCTGGCTTATTTCACTTAACATAAAGACCTCCAGCTCTATCCATGTTGTTGCAAATGACTGAATCTCACTGTTTTTATGGCTGAATAGTACTCCATTGTGCAAAAGTACCACATTTTCTTTATCCATTCATCTGTTGAGGGACCCGTATGTTGTTTCCAAATCTTGACTGTTGTGAACAGAGCTGCAGCAAACGTGGGAGTGTGGATATTTCTTTCACAGACTGATTTCCTTTCTTGTAGGTACATACCCAGGAGTAGGATTGCTGGGTGGTATGGTGGTTCTATATTTAGATTTTTGAGGAACCTCTAAACTGTTCTCCATAGTGGTTGTACCAATTTACATTCCCATCAACAGTATATGAGGGTTCCCTCTTCTCCACATCCTTGTCAGCATTTTTTATTGCTTGTTTTTTGAATAAAAACCATTTTATTAACTGGAATGAGATGACATCTCAATGTAGTTTTGATTTGCATTTCTCTGTTCAATGATGTAGAGTGCCTTTTCGTATACCTGTTTGCCATTTGTATATCTTCTTTTAAGAGATGTCTATTCAGATCTTTTGTTAATTTTTAATCAAATTATTAGATTTTTTTCTTCTAGAGTTATTTGAGCTCCTTATATATTCTGTTTATTAATTCCTTGTCAGATGGGTAGTTTGCAAATATTTTCTCCCATTCTGTGGGCTATCTTTTCACTTTGTTGATTGTCTTCTTTGCTGTACAAAAGCTTTTTAACCTAATGTGATCCCATTTGTCCATTTTGCTTTGGTTGTCTGTGCTTCTGGGGTATTACTCAAGAAATCGTTGCCCACTCCAATGTCCTGAAGAGTTTTTCCAATGTTTTCTTCTAGTAGTTTCATAGTTTGAAGTTTTAGATTTAAATTTTTAATCCATTTTGATTTGATTTTTTAATATGGTGAGAGATAGGGGTCTAGTTTCATTCTTCTGCAAGTGGATATCCAGTTGCCCCACACCGTTTTTTAAGACTGTTCTCTAATGTATATTCTTGGCACTTTTATTGAAAGTGAGTTCACTGTAGGTGTATAGATTTATTTCCTAGTTCTTGATTCTGTTCCATTGGTCTATGTGTCTGTTTTTATGCCACTACCATACTGCTTTGGTTACTATAGCTCTGTAGCATAATTAGAAGTCAGGTAATGTGATGCCTGCTGTTTTGTTCTTTTTGCTCAGGGTGGCTTTGGCTCTTCTGGGTCTTTTAGAGTTCCATATAAATTTTAGGATTATTTTTTCTATTTCTGTGGACAATGTTGTTGGTATTTTGATAGAGACTTCATTGAATCTGTCGATTTCTTGGGTAGTATGGAAATTCTGAACAATATTGATTCTTTTAATCCATAAACATGGAATATCTTTCCATTTTTTGGTGTGTTCTTCAATTTCTTGCCTCAATGTTTTATAGTTTTCATTGTAGAGATATTCCACTTCTTTGGTTCGGTATATTCCTAGGTATTTTATTTTATTTGTAGCTATTGTAAATGAGATTACTTTCTTGATTTCTTTTTCAGAATGTTCACTGTTGGCATATAAAAATGATTTTTGTATGTTGAGTTTGTATCCTGAAACTTTACTGAATGTTTATCAGTTCTAATAGTTTTTTGGTGGAGTAGTTAGTATTTTCCAAAGATTAGATCACACCATCTGCAAACAATAATAATTTGACTTCTTCCTTTCCAAGGAAGGCAAAGGCTTTTTATGGATTCCCTTTATTTCCTTCTGTTGTCTGATTGATCTAGCTAGGATTTCCAGTACTATGTTGAATTACAGTGATGAAAGTGGGCATCCTTGCCTTGTTCAAGATCTTAGAGGAAAGGCTCTCAGTTTTTCCCCATTTAGTACGATACTAGCTGTGGATCTGTCGTATATGACTTTTATTGTATTGGAGTATGTTGCTTCTCTACCCAGTTTTTTTTTTTTTTAAGTTTTCGTCATGAAATAATGTTGAATTTTATCAAATGCTTTTTCAGCATCAATTGAAATGATTTTATGTTTTTTGTCCTTCATTCTGTTAATGTGATGTAACACACATTGATTTGCATATGTTGAACCATTCTTGCATCCCTGGGATAAATTCCACTTAGTCATGGTGAATGATCTTTTTAATTGTTGTTGAATTCAGTTTGGTCATATTTTGTTGAGGATTTTTGTATCAGTATTCTGATATCAGAGATATTGGCCTGCAGTTTTCTTGTTTTGGATGTGTCCTTGTCTGGTTTTGGTATCAGAGTAATATCGACTTCATAGAATGAGTTTGAAAGTATTCCCTCCTCCTCTATTTTTCAGAATGGTTTCAATAGAATTGATATTATTAGCTCTTCTTTAAATGTTTGGTAAAATTCGGCAATGAAGTCGTTGTGTCCTGGGCTTTACTTTGCTGGGAGACTTTTTATGGCTTTGGTATTGTTACTTGTTATGGATCTATTCTGATTTTGGATTTCTTCATGGTTCAATCTTGGTAAGTTGTGTGTATCTACAAATTTATCCATTTCTTCTAGGTTTTCTAATTTTTTGACATATTGTTGTTCATGTATCTAATATCCTTTGAATTTCTGTACTATGAGTTGTAATGTCTCCTTTTTCATCTCTGATATGTTTTTATTTGGGTCTTCTCTCTTTTCCTCTTAGTCTGACTAAAGGTTTGTTGAGTTTGCTTATCTTTTCAAATAGCTAACTTCTCATTTCATTGATAGTTTTTATTTCAATTTCATTTATTTCTGCTCTGATCTTTATTACTTATTTTCTTCTACTAACTTTGAGTTTGGTTTGTTCTTCATTTTTTAGTTCTTTAAGATGCATTATTAGGTTGTTTACTTGAAGTTTTCTTCTTTTTTATGTAGGTACTTATTGCTATAAACATTCCTCTTAATACTGCTTTTGCTGCAGCCCATAGGTTTTGGAATGTTGTATTTCTACTTTCATTTGTTTCAAAAAATTTTTAAATTTCCTTCTTAATTTCTTCTTTGACTCACTGGTCATTTTGGAACACACCATTTAATTTCCAAATGTTGATATTGTTTTCAAAGTTCCTCTTGTTTTTTATTTCTAGTTTTATTCCATGTGGTCAGAGAAGATACTTGATATGATTTCAATTTTTTTTGAATTTTTAAAGACTTGTTTTGTAGTCTAACATATAATCTATCCTTGAGAATATTCCATGAGCTGAGGAGAAGAATGTGTATTCTTTAGCTGTTGAATGAAATGTTCTGTAAATATCTATTAGGTTGATTTGATCTATAGTGAAGATTTGGTCTGGTATTTCTTTGTTGATTTCTATCTGACTGATCTGTTCAACGCTGAAAGTGGGGTGTTGAAGTCTCCAGCTCTCATTGTGTTGGAGTCTATTTCTCTCTGTAGCTTTAATAATATTTGCTTTATGTATCTATGTGCTCCAGTGTTATATTCTCTTGCTGAATCGACCCCTCTATCAATATATAATGACCTTCTTTGTCTCTTTTCATGGCATTTGCCATGAGACCTATTTTATCTGATATAAGTATAGCTACTCCTGCTCTTTTTTAGTTTTCTTTTACATTGAATATCTTTTTCCATCCTTTTATTTTCAGTCTACGTGTCATCATAGCTGAAGTGTATTTCTTGTAGGCAGCAGGCGGTTGAGACTTGTTTTTTATTTCCATTCAGCCACTTTATGTCTTTTGCTTTCAGAGTTTAGTTCATTTACATTAAATGTTATTATGGATAAGTAATGACCTCTGTTTAAAAAAAATTGTTTTTTCTGTGGTCTTCTTTTCCTTCCTTCCTGTCTTCCTTTTTGTGAAAGTGATCTCTGGTGGTAGGTTTTAATTTCTTGCTTTGTATTTTTTGTGCTTTCATTGTAGGTTGTTTGATTTGAGGTTACCAGAGGCTTTCAAATAACATCTTCTAACCAATTATTTTAAAGTAATAAGAATTTAACATTGACTGCAAAAAACTAATAAGTGAAGATAAAACTAATAAAAATTCTACACTTTAACTTCATTCCCTGACCTCTACTTTTTAACTTTGTGCTGTTTCTATTTATATCTTATTATACTGTCTACATCTCAAAAAGTTATTGTAGTTATTATTTTTGATAGATATATCTTTTAGTCTTCCCACTCAAGATATGAGTAGTTTATATAAAATTGTAGTGTTATCTTATTCTGTATTTGTCTGTTACTATTTCCAGTGGGTTTTGTACCTTCAGATTATTTCGTATTATTTGTTTACCTCCTTTTCTTCCAGATTGAAAAGCGCCCTTTAGCATTTCTTGCAGGACAGATTTGCTGGTGTTGAGGAAATCCTTCAACTTGTGTTTGTCTGGGAATGTATTTCTTCTTCAGGTTTGAAGTGTGTTTTCCCTGGATATACTATTCTAGGATAAAAGTTGTTTTCCTTCAGCACTTTTGATGTGTCATGCCACTCTCTCCTGGCCTGTAAAGTTTCCACTGAAAAGTCTACTGCCAGACATACTGGAGCTGCTTTATATGTGATTGGTTTCTTTTCTCTTGCTACTTTTAGAATCCTTTATCCTTGACCTTTGGGAATTTGATTATTAAATGTCATGAGGTAGTGTTTTTTGGATTAAATCTGCTTGGTGTTCTGTAACTTCTTGAGTATTGATATGTTTCTCTAGATTTGGAAAGTTGTTATTATTTCTTTGAATATAAACTTTCTACCCTGATCTCTCTCTGTACCTTCGCTTTAAGTCCAGTTACTTTTAGATTTGCCCTTCTGAGGCCATTGCCTAGATCTTGTAGGCATGCTTCATTCTTTTTCTTTTCTTTCTTTCTTTTTTTTTTTTTTTGTTTTTGAGGTTTTTGCTTTGTCACCCGGCTGGGGTTGAGTGGCGCGATCTCGTTCAACCTCCTGCAACCTCTGCCTCCCAGGTTCAAGAGATTCTCCTGCCTCAGCCTCCCGAGTAGCTGAGACTACAGGCATTTGTCACCACACCTGGCTAATTTTTTTTTTTTTTTTGTATTTTCAGTAAAGATGGGGTTTCACCATCTTAGCCAGGATGGTCTCAATCTCCTGACCTCGTGATTCACCTGCCTCAGCCGCCGAAAGTGCTGGGATTACAGATGTGAGCCACCATGCCTGGCCACTCTTTTTTTTTTTTTTTTAAATCTCCTCTGACACTGTATTTTCAAATAGCTTATCTTCAAGCTCAGTAATTCTTTTTTTCTGTTTGATAAATTCTGCTATTAAGAGACTGATGCATTCTTCAACATCTCAATTGAATTTTTCAGCTCCAGAATTTCTACTTATTAAAAAACCATTTCAGGCTGGGCATGGTGGCTAACGCCTATAATACCAGCACTTTGGGAGACCAAGGCGGTGGATCACTTGAGGTCGGGAGTTTGAGACCAGCCTGACCAATGTGGTGAAACCCCATCTCTACTAAAAATACAAAATTAGCTAGGCATGATGGGGTGCACCTGTAATCCCAGCTACTCAGGAGGCTGAAACAAGAGAATTGCCTGAACCCAGGAGGCAGAGTTTGCAGTGAGCCGAGATTGTGCCATTGCACTCCAGCCTGGGCAACAAGAGCTAAACTCCATCTCAAAACAAACAAACAAACAAACAAACAAAAAACCTATTTTATTCTTTTCATTAAATGTATCTAATAAGATTCAGAATTCCTTCTCTGTTTTCTTGAATTTTATTGGGCATCCTTAAAACAGCTATGTAGAATTCTGTCTGAAAAGTCACATATCTCTTTGACTCTGAAATTGACCCCAGGTGCCTTATTTAGTTCCTTTGGTGAAGTTATGTTTTCCTCGATGGTATTGATGCTTGTGGATGTTTGTTGATGTCTGGGCATCCAATAGTTAGGTATTTATTCTAATCTTTGCAGTGTTGGCATGTTTGTACCCATCCATCCCTCTTGACAAGGCTTTCCAAGCATTCAAAGAGAATGGAGTGTTGCAATTTAAGTCTTTAGTCACTGCAGCCATATCTGCGTTATGGGGCACCCCAAACCCAGTAATGCTGCAACTCTTGTAGACTTCTAGAGTACTGCCTCCATCACCTTGGGTAAGATCCAGGATAATTACTTGAATTACCAGGCAGAGTCTCTTGTTCGTTTCCCTCACTTTCCCCCAAACAAACAAGAGTTTCTTTCTCTTTGTGCTGAGCTGCCTGGAGTTAGGGGAGGGGTGAGGCAAGCACCCCTGTAGCCACCAGCACTGGGACTGTACTAGGTCAGACCTGAATTCAGCACACTACTGGGTCTGCCTCAAGGCCTGTGGTGACTATTGCCTGACTACCACTGATGTTTATTCAAGGCCTAAGGCTCTTTAGTAAGCAGGTGGTGAATCCAGCCAGGCTTGTATCATTCCCTTCAGAGTGGCAGGTTCCTTTCTGGCACAGAATGGGTCTAGAAATGCTGTCTAGGAGCTATAGGACCTGGAGTCAGGAGTTTTAGGAATTTACTTGGTGCTCTATTTTTGCTGTGACTGAGCTGTTACCCACGTTACGAGGCAAAATCCTTTTTACTCTTCTCTCTCCTTTCCTCAAGCAGAAAGAGTCTCTCCCCATGGCCACCACAGCTGAGAATGCACTGGGTCACATGGTACTGGGTCTTGCCCAAGGCTCTTGGTAAATACTGCTTGGCTATCCCTGATGTTAATTCAAGGGCTAGGGCTTTTTTGTCAGCAGGTGATGAATTCTGCAAGGACTGGGTCCTTCCCTTCAAGGAAGCAGGTTCCCTTCTGCCCCAGAGTGTATCTAGAAATGTCATCCAGGAGCTAGATCCTGGAATGGGGGCTTCAGGACTCTGCCTGGTGCTTTATTTTACTGTGGCTGAGCTGGTATCCCAGGCATAAGACAAAGTCCTCTTTACTTTTCTGGAGCTGTGAGCTGTACTGCCTGAGGTTGGAGGTGGGTGACACAGCATTCCCTTGGCCACCCCAACTGGTGTCTCACTAGGTTACATATACCCTGTGTCCATTAGCTCCAAGTCCATCACAGCACCAGAACTTGCCCAGGAATTGCAGCCTTTTTGGCCTAGACTGCCTTTCAAATTTATCTGGAGCCCAGAGCCCTTTAGCTCACAGTGATGAGACTTGCCAGAACTCAAGGTCTGGCCACTGGAATGGAAGAGTCCCCCTGGCTAGGCCTTGTCTAAATGCTCCCTCCATGAGCGCCAGGTGAATTTCACCCTGTGTTGCCTTCTGCTGTAACAGGGCAGCTCTGAGTTTTAATGCAAAATCCCACAGTTACTGTGCTCTCCCTCCTCCACACACCATGTGGCTGTTGCCTGAGGCAGGGGATGAAAGAGGGGTAGTGTAGACAATTTGAGAGTGTTTGTCCCATACACGTGGCCAACAAGCATATGAAAAAAATGTTCAACATCACTAATCATTAGAGAAATGAACATCAAAACCACAATGAGATGTCGTTTCACACAAATCAGAATGGCTATCATTAAAAAGTCAAAAAATAACAGATGCTGGTGAGATTGTGGAGAAAATGGAATACTTATACACTGATAGTGGGAATGTAAATTAGTTCAGCCACTGTGGAAAGCAGCTTGGCAATTTCTCAAAGAACTTAAACCATTCAAATCCAGGAATCCCATTATTGGGTATGTATACAAAGGAATATAAATCATTCTACCATAAAGACATATGCACACATATGTTCATCGCAGCACTATTCACAATAGCAAAGACATGGAATCAGTCTCAATGTCCATCAGTGGTAGACTGGATAAAGAAAAAAAATGTTATATACCATTGAATACTATGTAGCCACAAAGAAGAACAAGATCATGTCCTTTGCAGCAACATGGATGGCACTGGAGGGCATTGTCTTAAACAAACTAATACAGAAACAGAAAGCCAAATACCACATGTTGATCACTTTCTGTGAGCTAAACTTTGACTACACATAGACACAAAGAAGCGAACAATAAATCCTGGGGCCTACTTGAGGGTGGAGGGTGGGAAGAGAGCAAGGATTGACAAACTGTCTATTGGATACTATCCTTATTACCTGGATGGTGAAATAATCTGTACACCAAAACCCTGTGACATGCAATTTACCTATATAACAACCTGTACATGTACTCCTGAAACTAAAAGTTAAAAAAAAAAAAAAAAACCACACACAAAACTGCCTTTCCTACCTCTTCAATGCCCCTTTCCTTGATAGAATGTTAAAACCTGTTGCTGAGATTACTCATCTGATTTTTGGTTTTCATGAAGGTGCTTTCTTGTGTGGATAGTTGTTCATTTTGGTGTTCCTGTGGAGGGGGAAGATCATTGGAGGGTCCTATTCAGCTATCGTGCTGTGCTTCCTCTCAGAACCACTTTCTTGCTTGCTCTTGCCACACTGTCCTTTCCTGTCCTCAAAATTGCCCAGCAATTTCCTGTCTCAGGCACTGTGGACATGCTATTGCTCCTGTTTTGTACTCACTTTCTTCTCTCACCTGGTTAATTCCTACCCATCCCTTACACCTTAACTTCAATGCCACTTCCTCAGAGGTCACTTCCATGACGCCCCTAATCGAAAGTTGGTTCATCATTATTCTCTCTTAGTATTCTTCAGAGAGCTTCATTTGTAATTTATTTTGTAATTACATATTTATGTGTACATTTGCTTGTTTATATGGCTCTTCTGTTAGATTGTGAATTTCATGAAGGCAGACATCCTGTCTGGTTCTTTCTGAGCCACATCCCAGCACTTAGTACAATGCATGGTACTTGAAATGAGTGCCTGAGACATATTTGTTCAAAGAATAAATGTATGTGTGGATTATAGAAAACAATTGAAAAAAAAAATTTGAACTCTGCTAAATTGTGAATTGTGTAACTATAATGGATTGAGTGAAAAAATATTGACTGAGACATCAGAGATCCTGTTGACAGTCAAAAGTTGGTTCAGTGGTTATGGCAAAACGGTACCAGGTCAGTAAAGAAAGAAAGAAGCGAGGGGATGGTTCAATAGGGAGATGTGGGGACAGAGTTCTGGGGCTCAGAGATGAGCAGGGTGAGGTGGACATGCTGGTGGGAAGTGCAGAGCAGATGAAGATTGGTGAGCTGAGAAATGGGAATTGGGACAAAAAGCTGTCAAAGAGGTCAACACAGTGGATACAAATAGTTTGGCATTTTGAATGCTCTCCCATTCCATCCCATGGATTCTACTTTGAATCCATGTTTATGAAGTCTGTGGAGTCAGTAAGTCATAAGACCATATCCTGCTTTTCTCAGGCTTCAGAGACCAAACATGAAAAATAACACCTTTCTTTTCAGCTCAGTTGTCACTATTTTTAAAAGAGTAGGAAGTTCTTACCATAATTCAACAGGTTCTTTTTCCTACTCATTAGTTTTCTAATATTCGTCATGCAGTTAGAATGACTGAATTTATAATGACAAATATGCCTGCCCTCAATAAAAGTCACGAGGATCACGAATTTACATTCTGGAAATAAGTAAATGTAGGGATCAAGGGTTAGAAATATTTTGAATAAAAATAGGTTGATGGCTGGAAAGGTACAGCAATATAAATTTCTCTTCTACCATAAAACATGTGGGTGTGGAAGGTGGAGATTTCGCAGGAAAGGCAGTGAGGCAAGAAGCATCAAGATAGCTGGGTTTCTGTTTTGTCTGTAAGATAAGAACAAAGGCAAACCTGTCCAACGAGGCCGGGTGTAGGCATGGACAGGGCAGGGTTAGAGTCACTCAGATTATTTTGAAGAGAAAGCAAGGGTGATGGTTTTGATTGGTCTGTTTCTAGTTTTGTTTTTTCAGGTAGTAGGAGTAGATAGCAGACATGAAGGAAACTGAAGGCTTAAGGAGCAGGCTGGGAACAAAATTCAGCAGGAAGGCAGGGAAGAAGCAGCTAGGGCAATTCCTGTAACTTGAGGGAGTTTGCCCTGAGCAGCATGGAAATGAGGAGTTGAGTCATGTAGCCTTGGTTTATTGCAATTAGACACTCCCAAGTTTTAATAGATATTCAATAGCTAGGCAATAAATGCATTCTAGAACTGTTTCCTTTTCCAATGAAGAGAAGCTACTTTGAATCCATGTTTATGAAGTCTGTGGAGTCCATGGGTCATAAGACCACATCCTGTTTTTCTCAGGCTTTAGAGACCAAACACGAGAAGTAACACCTTTCTTTTCAGCCCAGTCATTACAATTTTTAAAAGAGGGGAAATTCTTACCACAATTCAACAGGTTCTTTTCCTTCTCATTAGCTTTCCAATATTCATCATGCAGTTAGAATGAATGAAGTTAGAATGACAAATATGCCTGCCTTCAATCATGACCAAAATATCAAATGCTCTATTTTGGTAATTTGAGATTGTGCATTGCAAGCCCCGTTTCTCCTGACTCCACAGGTCTTCTCCTTGCGAAGTCTCATCCAACCTTAACATATAAATCCAGGGTTCTGTGTAGCCTTGGGCAAGTTGATCTCATAAGTATAGGGACTTTAGTGGCTAAAATCTTATACAAATAAGTCAGTAATAGTCATTTTATATAAAAATTATAGTGGTAAAAAAGTCATCAAGCCTTTTTGCTTCAATAAGCACTCCAATGACGTAAACCCACTGATGAGCTACTGGGAAAGGAAAATCTATGTAGTTCTCAGTGTTAATTTGTGGGAGAGGATGGCTCATCCTGATTTTTACAGGGCAAGGTACAGATCTTGAACAGCCCCCATCTCCTCACTCACTCTCACCATATGGACACAGGAATGTTATGTTTATTAATCATTTATGGTATTTTATATTATTGAACCTCTACAGGATGAAGGCATCTTCTGGTGTGTGGGATTGAGGAAATTTCACCTAAAGATTGGGGCCATTTATGGCATCAATCATTTGGCTAAAATATGTATTTATGTGCCAGAACACTGAAGGAAGCCCTGCTCGTGGGGAGGAGAAGAGGAAGGCTCGATGGTTGTGGAAACCAGTCTCTCTTGATCTTCACCACAGTGTAGCCAGGATGTCTAGAAGGAGTTTTAGGATGTTCAGATGGTCCCCTCCGTAGGAAGCTGAGCCAGAACTTTGGAATTAAGAACACAGGTACAAGGCTGTAAATTTGTCCCAGCCCTTTAGGGTTAAGTAAAACCACTCAGGTAGAGCATAAAATAGGACAAGATCTATAAGCCCTGGGTGCACACCACCATATACAAAATCAGAAAATGAGAGTTTATATGCCAGAGAGTTTTCATACATTTATATGTTTTGTGTTCCTTTTATTTGTTTGTCGGTTTGTTTTACTTGGTATAAAAAAAAGAAAGAAAACCTTTGTGAAAGTTCTTAATTGTGCTAAGGGGGAAACAAGGAAATGACTTTGTGCTCACACTTTGGCCAAAATTGAAGGGCACAGTGTTCAACTAGGGGTAAGTATGAGTGACAGAAACAATTGAAATGTGAGAGCCTTAAGCGGAATGTGGATCTGGGAGGCTAGCTGTTGGGTTCCATTTGAAGATTCTCTTACAAAATAGAAGCACAGTCGTGCCGCGTTTCCTTTTACTGAGGAATTTGGTTTTCACTTTCCACGTAAACCCAGACCTTTAAAGTGAAAGCATCATCACAGTCTCAGGACTAAGATTCAATGCTGACCTTTAGCTGTTTTCATTGCAGGATATTAGCTCACCAGACAGCTGGGTGAGATGACCTCTCTTTTAAAATAAAGCAACCCTAAGGGATTGGAGCAGCAGTAATTACCCTCTTATTTCTGCAAGAAACATTTATTACATTTGGAGCTGGCCTCATGATAGTCAGTATTTGCTTCTAAAACAGATATGTTAGTTCCATCTGGACTGGGCTAATGCTTGAATCTTGTCATTAACAGTGTATTTGTGTTCATCATTCCTCATTTTCTGCATATTTTTAAAGACTTTTTCCTAACAAAGGAAAAAGCAGATTTTTTTTTTTAAGAGCCAAGAATAATAAAAAAGAACTGAACAATTTATGTTGGAGAAAGCAATGGAATTGTTAGTGGGAATAGAAGAGTGACTATGTGAGTACATTTAGGACAAACATTAGCTATATCCAATATGCCTAGAATTGGCCATAATTGGTTTTTGTGACCAAATTTCTTTTCATTTTTAAAATGGGAATGGCCTTTAAGGTTGAAATCAGAATGACACAGAAATATTATTTAACAAGCTTTTAACTCCAACTATTAGCAAAATTTGTATAACTAGCACATTACGTGTTTTACTTAGCTTTCAATGTCACTGCAGTTGGAAAATAAGTTTTCTTTTCCCCAAACAATGCCTGTTTGATTTTTACTGAAGTCAGTCTTGTGAAGATTAATAGCCAGAGTCCCAAAAACAGTTTGCTAGTTGGGCTGTAGAGTCTACAATGTTGAGGGAATCAATTTAATCTGATGGGACTACCAGAAGAGAAGAGAGGAAGAATTTTTCATTAATTAAGCAAGTATTTAATGAGAGTGTAATATGGGCTTATTGAAGCAGATGTCACTAGAACATAAAGGGAAGGCTAAAACAAGGCCTCCACCCTCTCACAATTCATATCCACTTGAGGAGATGAGATATCAATATCAGAATAACTAAGTGGAAGCAGAGAGTATTTTGTTTGAATGTCAGTGCAATGTATAGGAATTTGGGGTCAAGAAAGACCACGAATTTCCTTCCATGGCTAGAAGGATTTGTAGAGGAGGTAAGACTTTACCCTTAAACTTTACACTTAATAATTTCTTCTTTCCCTTGAGTTTGCCTAAGAATTTTGAATAATTTTTCAAGACCCCTATTAGTCCAACTAAGGATAGAAAAAAATCAACATGGCAGGCCTGTGGGTCAATGAGATTACTGAAAAAAGGTTAGCTGTCACTGACATGATTATATTACATTTGCTGAACCCTGTTGATACTCAAACCTCAGGAGAAAAGGTTGTTGTCTTCTGTAGGAGATCCAGAACAAAGCAAAAGTCTGCCTTTGTGACTCTGGGAGTATCATTATATACAGCTGAAGCTTTTCCATTTCAGTTTCATCCAGTTACACTAAGAGCCAAGCCAAAGGCATTTTAGGATACCCAGCAGCCTCTTTCCATAGTAGGGAATTAAGATCAGATACTTCTTTTTATTCTTCACAGGAGCCTGTTTCCATGTGAAACTGGGCAGAGTTGAGCCCGCAAAAGGCATGCTGTCTGGATGTTGAAGAGAAATTTGCAGAAAAAGGAACGCATCAACTCCAAGAGATTTCAAAATATGGTGGGCGCAAGGAATGGAAATTCTAAGGATGTAGAGAATGAAATAAAAATGAAAAAAGCAAAACAAGGACTTGTCCTGCAGAGGGAATGCCCATGAATTATCTCGTACTCATAGAACAATGAGTGCTATGGGGAAGGTAACGGTCTCAGTGGTATCTTAGTTCTTAGCTGCGCACCTGCCTTTCATCTTCCTGTGTGGCTTTCTCTCTAGTTCCAGTAAGGAAGCTTTCTAGAGGTTTGAGTTGTTCAGATGTGTGTAATACACATCCTGCATAGTACACTTTATAAGCACTTTTCCTGAAGCAGCAGGTAGCTCTTGTGTCCCTCTTTCCCCCTTCACTAGCAAATCCTATTTCTTTCCTGCAACATTGTTGGCAAGCCCCAGAGAGAGGAGTTTGTCAGGAACTCATCAGGTTTAGCAATGATGAAGCCACCATGAGATCCCTATGGCCAGAATATGCCCTCTCCAGAGCTTCCCACTTTAAGTATTTGCAGTAAGGGATTTCTCAGGCAGTAAGTAAGTTGTTTCCTGTTATGAGAAAATATTAACTGCATCAGTGAAATGAAAAGATGTGGCACTTGGTCAGCAATTTCTTTGTGGCCTAGAATCAATAGTCATCACATTCTCAGCTTTCCATTTCTGGCAGTAAGAATGCAAAGTCTAAAACATAGCTCTGTAAAGTATTTGCATAGACATAACATGGTTATGGTTGTGTGTGGCTGGTTATGTGTGGCATGGTTATGGTTGGTTATGGCTATGGTTGTGTGTCTCTCTTCCGATTCCCTCCTACAGAGTGCTCATTTCTCCTTACTTATCCTCTTTTGGATTTTAGTGTATCTGTTTTAAAGGATTGCAAATGAAAACCAACCCCTCCCCATGAAGTCACCATAAAAGTCACAGACTTTTGTTTAACAGAAAAGATGTTCTTCCTGCAGATTTTCATCTGGTTCACACATTTAAAAAGACTTGCTCAGTATAATTGTCTTTGGGTGGGCTGGTCACATTCAGGGATTCTACAAATGAAAGGAGGATGCTATTTCTGTTCTGAAATAATTTATATTTCCATGTTGCATCAGCTATGCTTAAATTAATGAGAAAATGAATGTTTTAGTGCCATTGGTGTGTATAGCTTCCTTCCTGCTCTAAACTAATAATGCTTCTAGACTTTGTAACAAAATTTATCTGCAAAGCAGATGCTTTGTTGTAGAATGGGGAGAGATTCCAAAGTCATTTACTGCTGATAGCAAAGAAAAATGGTGGCTGCCTGGCATTTGCAAATTGCATTAATCCCCTTGATATGGACTAGATGGATTTGGGCATTTAGAGATGATACCATCATATTATGTCATTCTGTATTTCTAGATCAACAGATAATTTAACAATGTTCCTTCTCCTTAAAGCCCTCTTCTCTCGAGAAAAAAATAAGTTCACTAATGAATTTCCCATTTTTTTCCAGGAATATTTTGGGGAAATATTCTATAAATAAATGAACAGTTTGTGGGCCTTGAAGTATCCTAAAGATTTTTAGAAGCTGCTAGTTAATACCGGTATGATACCTTTCAGTGATCTCTATCAGAGATTATTAACGAAATGTGATCATGCTAATGAGTCAAAGAAAGCTCAAAGTTGTGATGTGGGCAGTTGCATTTGAAATTGATACACCAATCTTCCCTGGACACTCACACACACATATGGTACATCTGAGCCCGTGGTAAGAGTTTGAATCCACGCATTAGCCTCGGGTTAATCAAAGACAAAAACTGCTTCTCTTGCCCTTAAATCTTCCCCTCAGGCTGCTGCTGAGCAACGTCTGAGGATTCCAAGGGCTGAGGCAGCCAGTTGGGGTAGGGAATCTATTTAGCATGTGTACCACGGGGACTCTGCAAAGAAGTGCAGCTTGTAATTCCCAAAGTGAGGGTCCAAGAGAGAAAAGGGAAATAAATAGGTCTCACTCGAAGCACATTCTAACTGGTCATAGCTCCCTTTGGAAGAAGCCAGCTCAAAATATCCCTGGGAGTTAGTGGAGTTAAGAGTCCAGTGATTACCCCCATGAGAGTACAGCAAACATAAAGGTAAGGTAAAATTTGGGTGACATGCTCTTCCCATGGCCAAGGTCATTGCCCAAATAGGCAATTGAATGGAGACAATTTTTACACGTGTGGTCTATGTGTAAATGGGAGATTTAAAGTTTAACCTTTAAAAAAATTGTTCCCAGTGGTGACCATCTCAGGAGCCAGACTGAGAGTTGCCAAGCAACAAGAGAAACAAAGGCAAGTTCCAAGAGGTTCAGTAAAATCCGCAACTGCAGAGCTTTACTCTAATGTTCTCCACCCTAGTGGAAAAGACAACCTAGTCAAAATTGATACCTCCTGTCTGTTTCCACCCTCCACCCTTCCTCCTTTGAGCTCCAAAAGCACACTGGTTACACTGTCAACTTTAGCAGAAAATATATTTTGTCTTATACCATAGATTTTTGTACATCTATATGTTTCCCAGTTAGATCACTGACTGTACTAAGGCAGGAACCATGTCTTGTCTTCTTACTACTAACTTAGTGCCTAAAACAATTCCTATACATAGTAGCTTGACAATAAATTGAATGTTAACTGCACAGTAGCAATCTCTGCCTATTGAAGTTCTAGCTTTTCTTTAAGGCTGATTTCAAATGCTCCATCTCTTCAGAAGCCTTTTCTTATCTCTGATGTGCTATCATTTATCCTTAAATTCCTACAGCATCTTTTGTACCTCTTTGGTGAAACTTACTTTGTCTCATATTACAGACATTCTAGTTCGGCCTTACTTTGTGTGCTCTGTCAGGATAAGAATCAGGCTGTACTTGACTCCATATTCTTGGATACAAAGGCTTGCACACAGGCTTGCTTATTCATTTATTAATAAAACTGAGAATCAACTATGTGGATTCTGTAGGACTGGGCATATAAAGTGAATTAAGTAGACATGGCTTTTATTCTCACCGAACTTAAAATCTTGTGGAGAATTTGGACAAGCAAATAGGAAACCAAAGCTCAGTGCTTTGATGAGAAGGTATAAACATCATGGGGTCACTTGACCTAATTCAGGGGATCAGAGAAGACATCCATGAAGAACTGATGATACTCATACTAAATCCTGAAGAATGAAAAACAATGCATATGCAAAGGCCAGGAACTGGTACATTTAAGGAGCTGAAAATTCAGAAGTTCTAATGAGCTCAAGTGAAGAATGCTTTAAATGTGTATCACACCTTTCCCTCTAGAAAACTGAAGTGTAGAAGGACAAGACATAAAAAGGGGAAATCTAAGTTCACATGATGGCTAAACTAGCAAGAAGCTCACATATTTTGTCTTCCAGATCAGTTGTTTTTCCACTAAATATTTGTTTCTGTGTTTCTTTCAAGGTCAACACCCTCTTTCCTCATTAAGTCATGAAAACCTGTTAATGCAGGAAATACATACATGCAAGCATTTGATGTAGTTTATTTCTCCCTAAGTCATTCATATATTTCTATGCTGTAGTAAAACAATGTTGCCTCTGATAGTTCATCCTTAAGAAAGAGAAAAGCAGAAGTCCAAATATGTTGGCTGGAGCTCTGCTACAGTAAGTTGGCTCGCTACATGTGGGGAACAATTTCAGTCTGTGAGCACATACCCCTGAATGTGACTTAAGCAAAGCTGGTTATTACATGGAAATCAGCATTTAGAAGGCTTTTGTTTTGCTTATCTACATAGCTTCAATGAGGAAGGAGGAAATGAGACCATAAGTACCGTGACCATATAATTATCCATCTAGAATACTTTGAGAATGAAAAAGAGGACTCTTAATAATTACGCAAAGAAAACTGGTGCAAACTGAGACCACACAGGTAAATTGGGACATGTGATTATGCTATCTATAACTAAAACATCTTCACAGATTTACACATTGATGTTCAAGATTTCCCTTTTCTTTGCCTTTATTCTAGATCATTTTTTATAGAAGATGTTCTGTAAATAGTTGATGTTCAAAGAGTATACCCTAGAAAGAAGGAGAGTCACTTCACTGCTCTCATCCCTAGAAAATTGGGTCTTAACATATAATTACAACCTTCCTAAATGCTGGTCAAGTGCACAATCAATTTCTTGAGCCTATGTAACTATCTCACAATTTTCTTGAGCTTACGTAATCCCTGACACTGGATCAGCACTGTGCGGTAGAACTCTGCAATGATGGAATGTCATATATGTGCTCTGTGCTACATAGTAGTCACTAGCCACATGAGTCATTGAGAAACTGAAACATGGCCAGAGCAACTGAGAAACTATATTTTAAATTTTGTTTAATTTTTCTTAATTTTAAAATAAGTTTAAATAGCTACATGTGGTTAGCAACTAACATAGTTAACATCTCTAAATCACTGGAAGTAAAAAGAGGCACCAGTTGATATGGCTTGGCTGTGTCCCCACCCAAATCTCATCTTGAATTCCCATGTATTGTGGGAGGGACCCAGTAGGAGGTAATTGAATCATGGGGCAGGTCTTTACCATGCTGTTCTCAGGATGGTGAATACGTCTCATGAGATCTCATGGTTTTATAAAGGGGAGTTTCCTTGCACAAGCTTACTTCTCTTGTCTGCTGCTATGTGAGATGTCCCTTTCACCTTCTGTCATGATTGTGAGGCCTCCCCAGCCACATGGAACTGTAAGTCCATTAAACCTCTTTCTCTTGTAAATTGCCCAGTCTCGGGTATGTCTTTATCAGCAGTGTGAAAACAGACTAATACAGTAAATTGGTACTGGTAGAGTGGGGTGCTGCTGTAGATACTCAAAAATGTGGAAGCAACTTTGGAACTGGGTAATAGGCAGAGGTTGGAATAGTTTGGAGGGCTTAGAAGAAGACAGAAAAATGTGGGAAAGTTTAGAACTTCCTAGAGACTTGTTGAATGATTTTGCCTGCTCCAGATGCTGATAGCGATGTGGACAATAAAGTCCAGGCTAAGGTGGTCTCAGACAGAAATAAGGAACTTGTTGGGAACTGGAGCAAAGGTGACTCTTGTTATGTTTTAGCAAAGAGACTGGTGGCATTTTGCCTCTGCACTAGAGATTTGTGGAACTTTGAACTTGAGAGAGATGATTTAGGGTATCTGGCAGCAGAAATTTCTAAGCAGCAAAGCATTCAAGAGGCGAGTTGGGTACTGCTAAAGGCATTCAGTTTTAAAAGGGAAACAGCATAAAAGTTTGGAAAATTTGCAGCCTGACAATGTGATAGAAAAGAAAATCCCATTTCTAAGGAGATATCTAAGCAGGCTGCAGAAATTTGCATAAGTAATGAGGAGCTGAATGTTAATCCCCAAGAAATGGGGAAAATGTCTCCAAGCCATGTCAGGTAGCCCATTCCATTACAGGCCTGGTGGTCTAGGAGGAAAAAGTGGTTTCGTGGGCTGGGCCCAGGGTCACTGTGCTGTATGCACCCTAGGGACTTGACGCACTATGTCTCAGCCACTCCAGCCATGGCTGAAAGGGGCCAACACAGAGCTCAGGCCATGGCTTCAGAGTGTGCAAGCCTCAAGACTTGGCAGCTTCCATGTGGTGCTGAGCCTGTCAGTGCATAGAAGCCAAGAATTGGGGTTTGGGAACCTCCGCCTAGATTTCAGAGGATGTATGGAAGTGCCTGGATATCCAGGCAGAAGTTTGCTGCAGGGGTGGGGCTTTCATGGAGAACCTCTGCTAGGGCAGTGTCAAAGGGAAATGTGGGGTCAGAGCCCCCACACAGAGTCCCTACTGGAGCACCACCTATGGAGCTGTGAGAAGAGGGCCACAGTCCTCCAGACCCCAGAATGGTAGATCCACTGACAGCTTGCATTGTGTGCCTGGAAAAGCTACAGACACTCAATACCAGCCCATGAAAGCAGCCAGGAGGGAGGTCGTACCCTGCAAAGCCACAGAGGCAGAGCTGTCCAAGACCATGGGAACCCACCTCTTGCATCAGCATGACCTGGATGACAGACATGGAGTCAAAGGAGATCGTTTTGGAGCTTTGAGATTTGAATGCCCCACTGGATTTCAGACTTGTGTGGGGCCTGTAGCCCCTTTGTTTTGGCCAGTTTCTCCCATTTGGAATGGCTGCATTTACCCAATGCCTGTTGTACCCCCATTATATCTAAGAAGCAACTAGCTTGCTTTTGATTTTACAAGCTCATAGGTGGAAGGGACTTGCCTTGTCTCAGATGAGACTGAACTGTGGACTTTTGAGCTAATGCTGAAATGAGTTAAGACACTGGGGGACTGCTGGGAAGGCATGATTGGTTTTGAAATGTGAGAACATGAGATTTGGGAGGGGCCAGGGTGGAATGATATGGTTTGGCTATGACCCCACCCAAATCTCATCTTGAATTCCGATGTGTTGCGAGAGGGACCCAGTGGGGGGTAATTGAATCATGGGGGCAGGTCTTTCCTGTGCTGTTCTTGGGATAATGATAAGTCTCATGAGATCTGATGGTTTTAAAATGGGGAGTTTCCCTGCACAAGCTTTCTTCTCTTGTCTGCTGCCATGTGAGACATGCCTTTCACCTTCTGTCATGATTGTGAGGCCTCCCCAGCCATGTGGAACTGTAAGTCCATTAAACCTCTTTTGTAAATTGCCCAGTCTAGGGTATGTCTTTATCAGCAGCATGAAAACAGACCAATACACCAGTGAATGTCACCAAGATAAAACCAGAAAATCTTTCATTTATTTTTTGTTCCATTTAGATGTACACAGAGCTGAGATCCTAGTAGGCCAAGGTCTCAGCCTTTACCTTTGTTTGACTCCACCTCAAGGATCAATTTCATCTCTTTTTTTTTTATATATACTTTAAGTTCTAGGGTACATGTGCACAACGTGCAAGTTTGTTACATATGTGTACATGTGCCATGTTGGTGTGCTGCACCCATCAACTCGTCAGCACCCATCAATTTCTCATTTACATCAGTTATAATTCCGAATGCCATCCTCCCCCCTCCCCTCTCCCCATAATAGGCCCCGGTGTGTGATGTTCCCCTTCCCGTGTCCAAGTGATCGCATTGTTCAATTCCCACCTATGAGTGAGTCCATGTGGTGTTTGGTTTTCTGTTCTTGCGATAGTTTGCTGAGAATGATGGTTTCCAGCTGCACCCATGTCCCTACAAAGGACACAAACTCATCCTTTTTTATGGCTGCATAGTATTCCATGGTGTATATGTGCCACATTTTCTTAATCCAGTCTGTCACTGATGGACATTTGGGTTGATTCCAAGTCTTTGCTATTGTGAATAGTGCCACAATAAACATACCTGTGCATGTGTCTTTATAGCAGCATGATTTATAGTCCTTTGGGTATATCCCCAGTAATGCGATGGCTGGGTCAAATGGTATTTCTAGTTCTAGATCCTTGAGGAATCGCCATACTGTTTTCCATAATGGTTGAACTAGTTTACAATCCCACCAAGAGTGTAAAAGTGTTCCTATATCTCCACATCCTCTCCAGCACCTGTTGTTTCCTGACTTTTTAATGATTGCCATTCTAACTGGTGTGAGATGGTATCTCATTGTGGTTTTGATTTGCATTTCTCTGATGGCCAGTGATGATGAGCATTTATTCATGTGTCTGTTGGCTGTATGAATGTCTTCTTTTGAGAAATGTCTGTTCATATCCTTTGCCCACTTTTTGATGGGGTTGTTTGTTTTTTTCTTGTAAATTTGTGTGAGCTCTTTGTAGGTTCTGGATATTAGCCTTTGTCAAATTTTTGCAATTATTTTCTCCCATTCTGTAGGTTGCCTGTTCACTCTGATGGTAGTTTCTTTTGCTGTGCAGAAAAATTTTCTCCCATTCTGTAGGTTGCCTGTTCACTCTGATGGTAGTTTCTTTTGCTGTGCAGAAGCTCTTTAGTTTAATTAGATCCCATTTGTCAATTTTGGCTTTTGTTGCTGTTGCTTTTGGTGTTTTAGACATAAAGTCCTTACCCATGCCTATGTCCTGAATGGTATTACTTAGGTTTTCTTCTAGGGTTTTTATGGTATTAGGTCTAACATTTAAGTCTCTAATCCATCTTGAATTAATTTTCGTATAAGGAGTAAGGAAAGGATCCAGCTTCAGCTTTCTGCTTATGGCTAGCTAGTTTTCCCAGCACCATTTATTAAATAGGGAATCCTTTCCCCATTTCTTGTTTCTCTCAGGTTTGTCAAAGATCAGATGGCTGCAGATGTATGGTATTATTTGTGAGGGCTCTGTTCTATTCCATTGGTCTATATCTCTGTTTTGGTACTAGTACCATGCTGTTTTGGTTACTGTAGCCCTGTAGTATAGTTTGAAGTCAGGTAACATGATGCCTCCAGCTTTGTTCTTTTGACTTAGGATTGTCTTGGCAATGCGGGCTCTTTTTTGGTTCCATATGAACTTTAAAGCAGTTTTTTCCAATTCTGTGAAGAAAGTCATTGGTAGTTTGATGGGGATGCATTGAATCTATAAATTACCTTGGGCAGTATGGCCATTTTCACGATATTGATTCTTCCTATCCATGAGCATGGTATGTTCTTCCATTTGTTTGTGTCCTCTTTTATTTCACTGAGCAGTGGTTTGTAGTTCTCCTTGAAGAGGTCCTTTACATCCCTTGTAAGGTGGATTCCTAGGTATTTTATTCTCTTTGAAGCAATTGTGAATGGAAGTTCATTCGTGATTTGGCTCTCTGTTTGTCTGTTACTGGTGTATAAGAATGCTTGTGATTTTTGCACATTGATTTTGTATCCTGAGACTTTGCTGAAGTTGCTTATCAGCTTAAGGAGACTTAGGGCTGAGATGATGGGGTTTTCTAAATATACATTCATGTCATCTGCAAACAGGGACAATTTGACTTCTTCTTTTCCTAACTGAATACCCTGTATTTCTTTCTCTTGCCTGATGGCCCTAGCCAGAACTTCCAACACTATGTTGAACAGGAGTGGTGAGAGAGGGTATCCCTGTCTTGTGCCAGTTTTCAAAGGGAATGCTTCCAGTTTTTGCCCATTCAGTATATTGGCTGTGGGTTTGTCATAAATAGCTCTTATTATTTTGAGATACATTCCATCAATACCGAATTTATTGAGAGTTTTTAGCATGAAGGGCTGTTGAATTTTGTGAAAGGCCTTTTCTGCATCTGTTGAGATAATCATGTAGTTTTTGTCTTCGATTCTGTTTATATGCTGGATTACGTTTATTGATTTGCATATGTTGAACCAGCCTTGCATCCCAGGGATGAAGCCCACTTGATCATGGTGGATAAGCTTTTTGATGTGCTACTGGATTCAGTTTGCCAGTATTTTATTGAGGATTTTTGCGTTGATGTTCATCAGGGATATTGGTCTAAAATTCTCCTTTTTTGTTGTGTCTCTGCCAGGTTTTGGTATCAGGATGATGTTGGCCTCATAAAATGAGTTAGGGAGGATTCTCTCTTTTTCCATTGATTGGAATAGTTTCAGAAGGAATGGTACCAGCTCCTCCTTGTACCTCTGGTAGAATTCGGCTGTGAATCCATCTGGTCCTGGACTTTTTTTAGTTGGTAGGGCATTAATTATTGCCTCAATTTCAGAGCCTGCTATTGTTCTATTCAGGGATTCAGCTTCTTCCTGGTTTAGTCTTGGGAGAGCGTAAGTGTCCAGGAATTTATCCATTTCTTCTAGGTTTTCTAGTTTATTTGCATAGAGGTGTTTAGAGTATTCTCTGATGGTAGTTTGTGTTTCTGTGGGGTCAGTGGTGATATCCCCTTTATCATTTTTTATTGCATCTATTTGATTCTTCTCTCTTTTCTTCTTTATTAGTCTTGCTAGCGGTCTATCAATTTTGTTGATCTTTTCAAAAAACCAGCTCATGGATTCACTGATTTTTTGGAGGGTTTTTTGTGGCTGTATCTCCCTCAGTTCTGCTCTGATCTTAGTTATTTCTTGCCTTCTGCTAGCTTTTGAATGTGTTTGCTCTTGCTTCTCTAGTTCTTTTAATTGTGATGTTAGGGTGTCAATTTTAGATCTTTCCAGCTTTCTCTTGTGGGCATTTAGTGCTATAAATTTCCCTCTATAGACTGCTTTAAATGTGTCCCAGAGATTCTGGTAAACATTATCCCATTATTATTGTATGGGAATCTAAGTCTCTTTGTAAGTCTCTAAGGACTTGCTTTATGAATCTGGGTGCTCCTGTATTCAGTGCATATATATTTAGGATAGTTAGCTCTTCCTGTTGAATTGATCCCTTTACCATTATGTAATGGCCTTCTTTGTCTCTTTTGATCTTTGATGGTTTAAAGTCTGTTTTATCAGAGACTAGGATTGCAACCCCTGCTTTTCTTCGTTCTCCATTTGCTTGGTAGATCTTCCTCCACCCTTTATTTTGAGCCTATGTGTGTCTCTGCACGTGAGATGGGTTTCCTGAATACAGCAAACTCATGGGTCTTGACTCTTTATCCAATTTGCCAGTCTGTGCCTTTTAATTGGACCATTTAGTCCATTTACATTTAAGGTTAATATTGTTATGTGTGAACTTGATCCTGTCATTGTGATATTAGCTGGTTATTTTGCTTGTTAGTTGATGCAGTTTTTTCCTAGCATCGATGGTCTTTACATTTTGGCATGTTTTTGCAATGGCTGGTACCAGTTGTTCCTTTCTATGTTTAGTGCTTCCTTCATGGTCTCTTGTAGGGCAGGCCTGGTGGTGACAAAATCTCTCAGCATTTGCTTGTCTGTAAAGGATTTTATTTCTCCTTCACTTGTGAAACTTAGTTTGACTGGACATGAAATTCTGGGTTGAAAATTCTTTAGGAATGTTGAATATTGGCCCCCACTGTCTTCTGGCTTGGAGAGTTTCTGCCAAGAGATCTGCTGTTAGTCTGATGGGCTTCCCTTTGTGGGTAACCCAATCTTTCTCTCTGGCTCCCCTTAACATTTTTTCCTTCATTTCAACTTTGGTGAATCTGACAATTATGTGTCTTGGAGTTGCTCTTCTCAAGGAGTATCTTTGTGGTGTTCTCTGTATTTCCTGAATTTGAATGTTGACCTGCCTTACTAGGTTGGGGAAGTTCTCCTGGATGATATCCTGAAGAGTGTTTTCCAACTTGGTTCCATTTTCCCCCTCACTTTCAGGCACACCAGTCAGAAGTAGAATTGGTCTTTTCACATAATCCCATATTTCTTGGAGGCTTTGTTCATTTCTTTTTCCTCTTTTTTCTCTAGACTTCTCTTCTCACTTCATTTCAGTCATTTGATCTTCAATCATTGATACTCTTTCTTCCAGTTGATCGAGTTGGTTACTGAAGCTTGTGCATTTGTCACATATTTCTCGTGTCATGGTTTTTATCTCTGTCAGTTCGTTTATGGCCTTCTCTGCATTAATTATTCTAGTTATCCATTCTTCCATTATTTTTTCAAGATTTTTAGTTTCTTTGCACTGGTTACTTAGTTCCTCCTTTAGCTCTGAGAAGTTTGATCGACTAAAGCCTTCTTCTCTCAACTTGTCAAAGTCATTCTCTGTCCAGCTTTGATCCGTTGCTGGCCATGAGCTGTGTTCCTTTGGAGGGGGAGATGTGCTCTGATTTTTTGAATTTCCAGCTTTTCTGCCCTGCTTTTTCCCCATCTTTGTGGTTTTATATGCCTTTGGTCTTTGATGATGGTGACGAACTGATGGGGTTTTGGTGTGGGTGTCCTTTCTGTTTGTTAGTTTTCCTTCTAACAGTCAGGATCCTCAGCTGTAGGTCTGTTGGAGATTGCTTGAGGTCCACTCCAGACCCTGTTTGCCTGGGTATCAGCAGCGGAGGCTGCAGAAGATAGAATATTGCTGAACAGTGAGTGTTGCTGTCTGATTCTTGCTCTGGAAGCTTCGTCTCAGGGGTGTACCCTGCCACATTAGGTGTGAGCTGTCGGTCTGCACCTAGTGGGGGATGTCTCCCAGTTAGACTACTCAGGGGTCAGGGACCAACTTGAGCAGGCAGTCTGTCCATTCTCAGATCTCAACCTCCATGTTGGGAGATCCACTGCTCTCTTCAAAGCTGTCAGACAGGGTCATTTACCTCTGCTGAGGTTTCTGCTGCTTTTTGTTTAGCTATGCCCTATCCCCAGAGATGGAGTCTACAGAGATAGGCAGGCCCCCTTGAGCTGCATTGGGCTCCACCTAGTTCAAGCTTCCAGGTGGCTTTGTTTACCTACTTAAGCCTCAGCAATGGCAAGTGCCCCTCCCCCAGCCTTGCTGCTGCCTTGCAGTTAGATCTCAGACTGCTGTGCTAGCAATGAGGGAGGCTCCGTGGGCATGGGACACTCCCGTCCAGGTGTGGGATATAATCTCCTGGTGTGCTGTTTGCTAAGACCCTTGGTAAAGCGCAGTATTAGGGTGGGAGTTACCCGATTTTCCAGGTGTTGTGTGTCTCAGTTTCCCTTGGCTAGGAAAAGGGATTCCCTTCTCCCTTGTGCTTCCCAGGTGAGGTGATAGCTTGCCCTGCTTCAGCTCTCGCTGGTTGGGCTGCACCAGCTGACCGGCACCGATTGTCTGGCACTCCCCAGTGAGATGAACCCAGTACCTCAGTTGAAAATGCAGAAATCACCCGTTCTCTGTGTTGCTCACGCTGGGAGCTGGAGGTTGGACCTGCTCCTATTCGGCCATCTTGCTCCAGGATCACTCAATTTCATCTCTATTAAATATAGAGAAAGGAAAGAACATAAAATACATATCAAATCAACAGCATTTGATTCAAGCAGAACATTGATATGTTAATCCATTTTACTTGAAACACCATAGTAAGTATTTATACTAGTGGGAATAGTAATGAACATAGTCACAGGACTTTGTTCCATGGTGTACGATGCATTAAAGAAATCCACAGCCTGGCCAACATGGCAAAACTCCATCTCTACTAAAAATACAAAAATAAGGCAGGCATAGTGGTACACACTTGTATTCCCAGCTACTCAAGAGGCTTAGGCAGGAGGATCACTTAAAAACCCAGGATGCAGAGGTTGCAGTAAGCTGAGATCATGCCACTGCACACAAGCATGGGTGACAGAGTGAGACTCCATCTCAAAAAATAATAATAATAATAATAATAATTCAAAATTTTTAAAGAAAGTTCTACTTCTGCCAGAGTCTTCGTTAAAGGAATATTAAGGCCCCAAAGCTCTATCTTCAGCATTTTGTGTTCCTCTTAATACAAAAAGCATAAGGCCCAAAGCAATTGATATTAGATCTCCTTATCTCATCAAATGTTTCCTTTGTTCTGCCTTCTCATTAAACTATTTGTAATTCTTCTATGGCTCTTATTACTTTCTGTTTTGTATTAGCTGTGTAACTAATACAAAAGAGCAAAAAGTGGACACTGTGGTAGACAGCTATAGTTTTACTTCTCCTACTGAAGAGTAAGTAGTATAAGGACAAGTACAGTTCATATACCTGTACTATATTTTGTACAACACCAGGCACAGTTCTTTACACATGGTAGGTGCTCAGGAAATGTTTGCTAGTTTTTTTGGAAACATTTTGTATTAGTACCTCACATTGTGTCAAGAATTAAGTTCCTGGAACCTGAAGTGAGATAAAATATAAATTCTTAGGCAACGATGTAAATTCTTATGCAGACAGAGTAACTGAATATAAATTTGAGGGTGTGGTAAGACTGATTTATTTTTTCTCTCAGGATTGCAAGCTGATATAATTATATTGGAAAGCAATATAAAAATTTGTATCAAAAGGCTTGGCTGTAATAATTTTGTATTTGAGACTCCATTCTAATTAAGTTGTTTTTAGACTATTATATTGAGGTATGAATTGACATACAAAAAGTTGTATATATTTAACATACACAACTTGATGAGTTTGGAGAGAAGTATACACATGTGGAGTCATCACCACAATCAATGTCATAAACATATCATCTGCAACAGTTTCCTTCTACCCTCTTTATCATTATTACTTGTATGTGTGATAAGATCACTTAACATAAGATCTACCCTATTAGCAAGTTTTTAAGTATGCAATACAGTATTATTAACTATAGGCACTATGCTGTACCACAAATCTCTAGGGCTTATCTTGTATATTTATCCTGTACTTACATTTCCACCAACCAGTGTACCTGAAACTTTGTACCCTTGACTAATACACTTCCCCATGACCTCTAGCCCTTGGCAATTACCATTCTACCATATGCTTCTATGAGTTTGACTATTTTAGATTTCTCATATGAATGGTACCATGCAGTATTTGTCCTTCTGCATCTGGCTTATTTCAGTTAGCATAATGTCCTCCAGGTTCATCTATGTTGATGAAAATGACAGCATTTCTTTCTTTTTAAAGGCAGAATAATATGACATTGTTTGTATATGCCACATTTATTTATCCATTGATCAGTCGAGGAACATTTTGGTTGCTTTCATGTCTTGGCTCTTGTGAATAATGCTGAAATGAATGTGGCAGTGCAGATATCCTTTCAAGATCTTGATTTTAATTCCTTTGGATATATATTCAGATGTGAGCTTGTTGGTTCATCGATAGTTCTACTTTGAATTTTTAAAGAAACCTCCATACTGTTTTCCACAGTGGCCATTTCAATTTACATTCCCACCAACAGTGTACAAGGGATCCCTTTTCTCCACATCATTGCCAACACTTGTTATCTTTTGGTTTTGTTTTAAAAATAGCCACCCTAGTAGGAATAAAGTGATATCTCATTGTGGTTTTGATTTTTGGTTCCCTGATGATCAGTAATGGAGAGCATCTTTTCATGTACCTGTTAGCTATTTGTGTGTCTTCTTTGGAAAAATGTCTATTCAGTTCCTTTGTCCATTTTTAAATTGGGTTGTGTTTTTGCTATTAAGCTATAGGAGTTCCTTATGTATTGTGGATATTAACCATTTATCAGATATATAGTTTGCAAATATTTTCTTCCAATCCATCCATAGGCTGTATTTTCATTTTGTTGTTTCCTTTGCTGTGCACAAGCTTTTTCATTTGGTGTAGTCCTACTTGTTTATTTTTGCTTTTATTACCTGTTCCTTTGGTATCAAGTCCAAGTAATCATTGCTAAGACAAATTTCATGAAGGTTTTAGCCCAGTGTTTTCTTTTTCTTTTTCCCCAGTGTTTTTAAAGTTTCGGGTCTTGTATTTAAGTCTTCAATTCATTTTGAGTTGATTTTTGTGTATGATGTAAGGTAAGTATCCACCGATGAAATAATTTAAATACTAGGAAATATGTATACAGGATGTTCATCTCTGCCTTGTTTATAGCAGTGAAAAACTGGAAACAACTTAAACATTCAACAAGAATGGTTAATAAATCACTGACCAACTAGAAATAGACTATTATACAACTATTTTAGAAGAGGTTTTATCTAAGAATATTCACAATATAATATTAAGTTAAAAAAAATGAGAGAAAAACGTCGGGAGGAAATACAGCAGGAAATACTGAGTGGTTACTTTTGATGGCACAATTAGGATTGATTTTCTCCCTCAGCTTTTCTCTTTTTATTTTTCAAATTTGCTTAATGTCAATAATATGAAGCCCACATTAGTATGTAATATGTGATTTTGACACTAATTGATTCCTCTATTTAGATGTAATTCTAACTAGCAGAGACTTAGGGTAAAAATCAAACTTTTAGACAGCTAAGCACACCCAGATTAAAACATGTTTTGTTTTTCTTTTCTTTTCTTTTTTTTTTTTTTTTGAAACGGAGTCTCACTCTGTCACCCAGGCTGGAGTGCAGTGGCGCAATCTCGGCTCACTGCAAGCTCCGCCTCCCGAGTTCCCGCCATTCTCCTGCCTCAACCTTCCAAGTAGCTGGGACTACAGGCGCCCGCCACCACGCCCAGCTAATTTTTTGTATTTTTAGTAGAGACAGGGTTTCACCGTGTTAGCCAGAATGGTCTCGATCTGTTGACCTCGTGATCCAGCTGCCTCGGTCTCCCAAAGTGCTGGGATTACAGGCGTGAGCCACCGCACCCGACTGTTTTTCTTTTTGGTAGTGGGCATGGGAGGTAGCTGGCTTGCCACATGCCGATCCAACATCCTGATTTTCATCAAGAAGCTGAATAGTCAAGATTTTTGTGGCTGGATAAATGAGAATTGGTCAGGGATGAGTTCCAAACAAAATTATTAAAAATATTCACACAAAAATGTATCTTAATGTTTATACCATTAATTTTTAAGTTGATTTTGTAAAAGCATAAATATTAGCTCTCTTAGGAAAACTATAGTCAATGCAATAGGATTTATTTATAGCCTATAAATATGGCTATATTTTTATCATTATGTGAAAAATACTCCAGCATAAGTCATATATCTTCAGACCTCTCTATGACAAAACTTTGATTGCTTTTCTGTCCAACGGATTTAAAAAGTGATCAGTATTTGTGTAGGACATAGGTGAAAAGAAAAAGAAAGTAGTGAGTGGAGAAAGGGAAGTTTGGGAAAGTCCAGATGTAGGTGATGTTGTAGCTCTCTGACAGTCTATTTGGGAATCAGAATTGGTGTGAGTGCCAAGTTCACTATGCATAGCTTTGCACATAGTAGACAACTGATAAGCATTAAATAAATCAAAAGCATAGGGGGTTCATAGTTCACCTATTTAGAATATATTCTTTAGAGTTTTTGTTCAGATGGATTCTACTTTTTCTAAAAAGGGGCAATTGAAAAAGTAACCACCAAAAAGGAGCTAAATATAGTAGAAAAAGCTGAGAAAAGTATAAACGCAGTCTTTTCCTGGAGGATTTGCCATTTAAAACCACAACTGTTTTTAATGCCAAGTATCCTTGGTGGCCAGTGCCTAGTGAAAGTGTAGAAACTACAGAGAGCGGGATTCGAGTGCTCCCTGAGGGCATGGCTTGTAGCTTTCCACTCATTATGGAACCAAGCCTGGAGAGCCAGTCTCCTGTTTGAGCTCGTTGGTACTGCTCACCAGAGAGGGACAGAAGAGGTAAGAGGATCTGAAGAATATAAAATGGAAGATACATGAATGGTGATAAAATTTAAGGGATTTAGTAATTTACAAATCCATGCCTTATTTGGATATGAAGAAAAAAGCTAGAGAACATAATTTAGGCCAGTAACTAGGCTAAAGAAAGGAGTAGAAGATAAGGTTGAATGAAATTTCCTGTGCAGTACCCTGGGACTATGAGATATAGAGTAGTTTTCCAGTTCTCTCACAGTTGGTTTTAATAATCGCAAAAGGTTCTCTCTTTCTTTGCTTTCTCCTGATTTTTCCTGCATTCATCTCCTAGGTCCCTCAGGGAAATGCAATAGTTACTATAGTTATGTCTAACATTTCAAAATCATTTTAACTTCATCAAGCATGTTTGCACGGAAAAGTAAAGGCTTTAGTGCCAGAGAAATATGAGTCTGGTCCCTACTCCACTACTTCCCAATTGTGTGTTCTTGGGCAGCTCCTCAACCTCTCTGGCCCTCAGCTTCCTTAGGTGGATCAATGCTATCAACTTCTAAGGATTGTTATACACAGTAGCCTAGTACTTGGTGTGTAGTAACCACATAGTCAAGTTCAGTTGTTACCAAATGCTCTACAGATGTATGTTTTGTGCTCTTTATTTTCAACTTAGTATAGGTCCTTGCCTTCAAAATCAAGGTGAGACCAAAAGGTATGCAAATGCAGTGTAACAAACAAGCCTAGACAATTAAAAAACAAACAAAAAACCTGAAACAATAGGACTAACATTAATAGCAAAGCAATTTAGTGAAGAAAGAGGTTATGAGAGTGAGACACTCTCAAACCTCCTCTTTCTTTTTATGTTAAATTCCGGGATACATGTGCAGGATGTGTAGGTTTGTTACACAGGTAAATGTGTGCCATGGTGGTTTGCTGCACCTATCAACCCATCCCCTAGGTATTATGCCAGCATGCATTAGCTCTTTTTCCTGATGCTCTCTCCCCATTGCCGCTCCTGCCCCCAAGCACCAGTGTGTGTTATTCCCCTCCCTGTGTCCATGTATTCTCATTGTTCAGCTCCCACTTATAAGTGAGAACATGCGGTCAAACTTTCTGTTTCATTTGGACCTCACTACAATTCTGTAATAGAGGCAGGGGAAGTGATCAAGGCATTCAATGAACTGGAAAAAGCAAAGCACAGATGGGTTTCAGCTCCATTACAGCTGCTATAAAATGAAATGATAGGATTAAGAAAATGTTAAAGTTTCTTTTAAGGCTGCAATTCTATTATTCTTTGGCTTTCCTAAAGTAAGCCTACTAGTTAATGTGAGATCTGATACCAGAACTCACGTTTCTTGATTCTCAGCTCAGGACTTTGTGCTAGACTGGGAAGTGTTGGGACATAAGAGAACCTCAAAATGAAAATCCCAGCTGGGCAGAAATGCCCTCCTTCCTTTTCTACTGGCAGCGTTTTAATACAAGCTTCAAATATTAATAGAACAGCTTTGGCAATGTTTGCTCAAACATTCTCAGGCCTGAATAATGATTTCCATCTTCACAAATAAGTACTTTCATTGTTGAAACTGCACCCAGTTCCTGCATAATTACTGCTGCTTGATCAGTTGAAACTCTTCCATACTTAAGCCTTTCCTCGTGCCAGAAAAACCACAGCTTTCCACCTCTTAGACTTACTTCATTTCTTTTGAGTTGTTTCCTCCATTATTACAAAAAGCTAAACATGCTTTCCAAGATAAATATTTACTCTCAGAGTTCCACTCTTCTTTCAAAAGACAAAATAGACACCTTAGCAGAAGAGCAAATGACACATGTAGAATACTAACCATGGAAGCCACATATTTCTATTTGTGGGCACATAAGTGCATATATGCCTCTGGTGTGCTTTATGGTTGACTTCTTTAGACTCTAATTTGATCTGAAGTCCAAAGTGGCCTCAGCTCCCTGAAGACACTGGGGCCTTATTTTGTTCCACGAGACAATGCCATGGCAATGTGGTGTTTGCCTGGTTACAAGGACTTCCACAGAGGCCACATATTCCTGGCAAGATGTTAGCAGGTGCTGAATTTGAAATAACTATAGCATCTCTACAATTTGATTCTGCATGCTTTTATTCTATGAATCTGGTTATATATAGTAAATCTCTATTATGTGAATAAGAGGGAACTATACTTGACTGTTTAGAATGTTAGATAAATTACATTCGCAATAACAGGTTGCTTTTATATGTGCCCAGTCATCTTTTTAACTCATTTCCTGTTTAGAAAAAAAAACACTGCATCTTGCTGCTGTGCTCATTTAATTTCACATAAACATGCTGTTTGAGGCTGAAGCAAATCTGACTGATTTTCAGTATGAAAATAAAATATAAAAACTGTTCTTGAAGTTATTTTTTATTTATTTATTTATTTTTTTTGAGACAGAGTCTCGCTCTGTCGCCTTGGCTGGAGTGCAGTGGCCAGATCTCAGCTCACTGCAAGCTCCGCCTCCTGGGTTTATGCCATTCTCCTGCCTCAGCCTCCCAAGTAGCTGGGACTACAGGCGCCCGCCACCTCACCCGGCTAGTTTTTTGTATTTTTTTAGTAGAGACGGGGTTTCACCATGTTAGCCAGGATGGTCTCGATCTCGTGATCCTCCCATCTCGACCTCCCAAAGTGCTGAAGTTATTTCTAAATAGAACTTGTCTCTAATCCTAATGCAACAGAAATGTAGATGTTATAAGGATTAGAGACAAGAGTATTCTCAGGGCAAATGGGAAATGGGTTAAAAATCTACAACTTCATCATATTTATTAGATTATAAGAACCTTGATGTGTGGAACTTGATCTTATTGCTCTCATCTGGCACCTAGAGTAGAAATTGGTACAGAAGAGCTACTACATTGATACGTGATTCACATAGGTGTCGAGAGTACTATGACATACAACAGCAGATTCTGTGCCATGGAAATACTAGAGGCCTCCAAGGTAGTGTTCGGGATTCAGGTTCCTTTACTTACAAACTTTGCAACCTGACCAAGTCATTAATTTCCTCCTCTCTAAAGTTGTGATATAATAACATCCTCAAAGTGTTACTGTGAAGAATTATTGTGAGGTTAAATGAAATTATGCGTAGATGTGTCTAGCATAGTACTTGACGCATAATAGGGGCTCAATTTGTTAAATCTGAACTTGTTGAATTAAAAAGAACATACTGAAGAATGGGCATGAGAAGTTTCATGAGGATGAAAGTGCAATTGAAAGAAGTAAAGGAGAATGTGATTTTGTAGTCTGCATGAAGGAGACTGGCAATATCTCGGAGGAAAATGAAGACTGAAAGAAAAAGAAAAGAAGAGGGCAACCTTGAGTTCCAATGAGGGGTTGCAGGAATTTTAAGAAGTCTAGGAATTTTCATGCTCGGTTAAACCATTTTCTGTAGGACAAATTAATAGACTAATACTTATGAAAGTATATGAATGCTATTTTGATTAATAAGCAGAATACATTTAGAAGTACTGTATTTCTGAATCTGTGTTAGCTTTTTGTCATTATATATTTTTTAATCAAAGGGCGCCAAAAAGTAAAACTACTATTTTACAAGGATTCAGGTTTTGATGTTCAAAATGAGTTGTAATACTGGGTTGGAAACTACTAGTTTAGACTGATAACAATTGAGGGACTGACCATAAAACCCAGTATAAGACCTGTCATGCTGGCCCAGGAAAATCCTTGGATCAAGTTATGAGAGTCAGTGTGCTTCCCAATAAATCCAATAATAATTTTATAATAACATGCACAAATTCTATGTTAACTTTACATATTTATATAGGAAATTTAAAAATTCTCCCATACCAGCAATGTGAAAATGGTGTCATATCAATTATTGTAACACATAGCAAACACACACAGAGCCACATGTGGAACTGAGACCAAAAATAGTTTTTAAGACAGAGAAAAAATGGAAACTTCAGGCAAACTGTGGTCTAAGAGCCAAATAATTAGAAAATAGAGATGTTGAAAAGTGCAGAATTCTGGGAAAAAAAAAAATCTCTCTTCAAAGCGGATGATTCTCTGTGTCTCTGTCTTATACAGACATAGCTCAGCTAGTTCCTCTGAGCTAAAACATTGTTTGTTTATTTTGCACAGGTTCTAGTAAGTCACAGTGGGAGTTTCTGGTCTTATAGTTAGAGCAGACATTTGGGAGTCAAAAGCTATGGGCTCTATTATCATGTATAATGCTGTTACTGACACTCTTTTCTCCATTCCCTTAGTTTATCCATTAGTTAGATATGGAAAAGAATTGCTGCCTCTCAAAATGTTAAGCTTCTTTAATGATGTATTTGTATGCTACCAGGGAGGGAGTAGTGCTCATAAATTATAGGGGAATGTTAACATTAATTTGTTTCCTGTTGTTCAGCTATATATTAATTTACTATTAAGTGTAGGGTTGGGAGTAAATGTCAGGAATATAGCGCTCTGCAAGGATGATTGATAGATAGCAGAGTCCACAATTATTCTGCTAGTCATAGGTGGTCCAAGAACTTCAGGGCCAAGAATAAATGGACATTTGTAGGAGGGTCACTTGAACTCCAAAGGAACTAGATGGGAGGCTAAGGAAAAGGAGATGAAGTCAAGGAGATGAAGTCAAAGACTGGCTGCATTTGCCATAAGAAAATACAAAACATACCCAACACGTAACTTAGGCAAAGTCAGCATTGAGACTGTCTTCATTACGTCTTCTTTCTTTGTTGCCTCAAATGCTTATTGAAATCTTACTATCTCTCAAGCTTTGTGCTGGGTTTTAGATTACAAGACTGAATAAGATAGACATGACCTCCTTCCTCCTGGACCTGACAATTGTTCCTTCAAATCACTCCCACACATTCATTGCCTGGGCACTGGAGACTAGATCCCATGGCCAGACCAAACCCCAAAGGTGGGTACTGGAGCGTCCTTAACTTGGGACAGATATTCACACTGCAAAGGTTTGAAGAAGCAGGAGCTCTCGAAAGGTAGGACTGATCTGTAGCTCTGTAAGACAAGGGACCAGTGCTTTTAAATGGGATTTGCTCATGAGGGTACCTCTTGAGAATAAGTTGACTTTTTTTCTTATTTTCTCTTGGACTATGGTTACCAGTATATTTAGCCAAGTGTTTTTGTTATTGTTTCTATTTTATTTTCATTTTTAATTTCCCTCATACAATAGAGTTCTACCACCAACTCTTCAGAAAAATCTAATGCATCAGGATAGCTTTACCTGTTACCATTGCAAGGAATAAATGTATGAAATTTTAAAAAACAGTGTGGCCTGCCTCACATTCACTCCTCTGCTGAAACCCATGCAGGACTTTGAGGCGGCGGTACCCAGGTATTCTAGGAGGCAGCCAGCAGTAAGGGAGGCTTTTCCTTGATGGAGTTTGGAAAGAAGAGGAGACACAGGCAATGCATGAAAAACAACTTCCAGAAGCCTGAGAGGCAAAACCTTCCTTCTCCTAAAAGTCTAGAGAAATTAACCTTTAAGAGCATGTTTGTAGGAAGGCAGATGCTCACCTTACATCTGCTAATTAAAAGGGGAAATCTATGGAGGCTCAGTGAAAGGTGTATTGAGAAGAAGGGTGGAAACTCGAGAAAAGCAAAAAAAGTGTGAAATAGATGAGGGGGAGGATGGGACAGAGGATTGAGGAAGAAACATATACTGTGTTCCAAGTTCAGTTAAGATGGTTTAGTGTCCATTTGGTTGTCTTATTTTCTCCAGCAGATTATCTGAAGATTTAGAAATGGGCAACAGTAAGGTTCATCTAGCTCTGGTATTTTGCCAGGCAGGTACAACAGAAAAGCAAGATAGGAAAGATAAGGGTATTGGAAAGAAGGAGGAAGGGATGGGCCATAGAATGTCAATCAGGAGAGGAAGAAATGAAGATAGTCAGGAACTGAGAGGAAGATATAAAGTAAAGAATCTTTGAATTGGAAGATCTCAATGAGGAAAAAGAGTGATAGGTTGAAAGTCATTTGATTAAAGGTTATGCTGAGAGAGTCTGATGTTTGAAAAAATGTTTTTGGAGCTGAAGCATTTCCAGAAAATGACATGTTCCAGGGTGTGTCTATGGGAATGACTGGCTGACGTGGAGGAGGTCCATGGAAGTTAGTAAGTCAAGGCAGTAAGTGACCAGAGTATCAAATAAGGATATGATGTCATCCTGAAAATGGGTGGATGTTGGACAGACAGGAAGACTCTGAGGGTGTCAAAAGCAGGGTTGAAGAGAGGTCAGTACCCAACAGCAAGCAGAAGGTGTTGAACGGCAGTATTGCTCAGTGGAACGATTTCCACAGAAGCTGGGAGACTTTATATGAGAGGGAAGATGAGAAATAATCTGAAACTGACAGAGTGGAAAAAGCATAGAGTTTTCATTTACTAATAGAAATCACAGAACTGGTAAGGCTGGATTAGTATTTTTTAACCATTTCTTTTATTTTAAATGGAATTTAAATGAAATTTAAATTTCAAATGGAAAATCAACTATAATCTGGTAAATGGCATGTAGTTTGTTACCTTGCTTGCATATTTTGTCTTATTTTCTGTGCCTTGAGTTTGTGTTAGTCTTAGGCTCTACGTCATTCTTCTCTGTGCCTGGTAGAATGGTTTGTTTGTACCGCCCTGCAATATATTGAATATTATGATGGCACATATTATGTACCATGCCCAGATCCTATGACTCACGATAGGAAAGATTAAGAGACATGAATCATTCATTTATAGTTAAGTGACATGTTGTTTTATTTATTTTATTATAAGCCCATAAGATGATAGCTGTTATGTACACAATCCCTAGACCAAGACTGCTAATCAAAGAAAAGGGAACTAAACTAAATCTCTGTTCTTGGCAGCGTCACTCATTGTCCATTCATTCATAGGTATATTGACTCTATCTTATATGTCATGCACTGTATTAGTTGGTAGAGAGGTAATATGACCGTTCCTAATCTTTGTCCTTGAGAAGCCATGGTCTAGTGGCAAAAACAAATAATTATAGATCTTTGTTAAATGTTGTAATAGAATATTGTTCAAGGTGTGTGGGAAGGTTACGGAAGACTTGCTGAAGCTGATAATAGTTAATCTGCATCCTGAAGTAAAATGAGTTAGGCGGGTATGTAAAGAAATCACATCTTGGGTAAAGGGCAAAGCAGCTGAGGTGGAAGGGCTGGAGCCTAGACAAGCAATGCACGTCACATTCTGGAAGCAGCAGGCAGACTGCCAGTTTGCACCCTCCACACATCATATCTGCTTATCTTGAAATTACACTGGACTTTGTGGATCCTTCGCATCAGAAAAGCCTTCACTAAGAAACACTGAAACATATTCAGATTTCAGCTGCTGAATTAAAACTACTGACATTTCTCAAAGAATCTGATTTGTCCATTAAGTACAAGCTGATATCATCACAGAAATTTTTTATCTTGGGAGCACCTTTTGGAAACTGAGACTCCAGTTACATATTTGAAATGGTGAAAACCTTCTTTGTCAAACAGCACTTCAATTAGAAGCAAAACCATTAGTGTTTTGTGCGCACATTGGGCACCTGTGATCCTTCAGGATTGGCTGCTCTTGAGAAAGAAAACTCCCTACGGGCTACCGCACCCTACTACTTTATCCATGGGGAAGCAGCAGTATCAAATGACCAGTGGTCCTAGTTCCTGGCACAAAGTAGAAGCATGATAAACATTAGTGATTAAACATATTAAACATAGAAAACATATAAAATTAGTGATTAAAAATTAGTCTAAATCTATGTCCTACCAGGTGGATTGTTATCTCCAGCAAACCCTGGGCCTTTAATTCACTTTTCGTCAAGGAATTTTGTTAAGAAACATGAGTCAAATCTGAATATTTTTTAAAATATAAATTACAAGTTAATTGGCTTTGCAAAAGACAAATGTTGATGTACTTTGTTGCATTTTAGGTAGCATTTTGGTTAAGAAGAGCCCCTTCTTTAAGCCATTTAAGAGGAAAAAGAAGACTCATAGTTTGCCTTATTTGCTAGGTATTTCTATCCCGGGGCAAAGAAGATTTTTCAACATGTACCTCTGTTCTCTGTTTTGACATATCCAGTTTTTTCAAAGTGCCTAACCAGATGCTAAATTCATATTGGCTGATAAAGGAGTCTCTGTTCTTAAGATGATAATAGAGAGCATTTCATGAAATGGTTAAGCAGTAACACATATACATAGTATATGTGTGTGTATATATATAGTGACTTCTATTGAAAAAATGATGTGACTATTCATATTTATTTCCACTCTTTCTCAAAATGCCACTAAAATGACAATGTCATTTTAACTAAAATTAAAAATAATTTTTTAAAGGCATAAACACACAAAAAAACAAATGGCAGAGGAGATGCAGAAAGGTGTTTGAATTGTTACTGATTTAGTAGAACATAGAAAGCTAAAACCTTCCTGCCTGTAGCCAGTCTGTTTATGCTACAGAACCCCAGAAAGCCTCAGAAATTAGAGGCACAAAGAACCTCTGGAGATGAGGAATTAAACTGAAAATAGGAGAATCAGCTGAAAGTCTATATAAAGTCGACAGACCTGAAGGACCCTTCTCATGTGCAGAGCATTTAGGAGACTATTATCATGCTTTTACTTTGATCCAGGAACTAGGACCATTGGCCATTTGATACCACTGCTTCCCTTATGGATAAAGTAGTGGCGTGGGGTGTGGTGACCCACAGGGAGTTTTCTTTCTCGAGAGCAGCCAATCCTGAAGGATCACAGCTGCTCAGTGTGTGTGCACAAAGCACTAATGGTTTTGCTTCTAATTGAAGTGCCGTCTGACAAAGAAGGTTTTCGCCACCATTTCTCCTACCCAGAGAGGAGGCAGGGGGCATTAAATGGAAAAATCAAAACCAGAGTAGTTCTCAACTCTAGGAAAACTGACAGTGAAAGAAGAAGGGTAGGAAAGGCAAACATTGAATGGTGAGACCTGTAACTCCCTGGTGAGACTAAGATCCCAGAATATTGGTAGCCAGGCTTAGACCTCTCTGTTCCACTCCAGGTGAGACTTCAGAGGATTTCTTTTTAGGGAAATGAATGAGTCTAAGAGAAAATACTTTCAGATGCTAACATATGGGGTTGTTTCCCACACTGTCAAGTTCCCAACCCAATAACCCTCCACTGAACCCAACCAGGAAACACACAGTTTACAAGTAGCTTTTTGGAGTGTCATTGGTAAATATTGAAGGAAATGTCATTGGTCATAAGACGCTTGAGAGGCCTCCAACATGAAATACAGAGAACAAAACTAACAAACACAGACGAGAAGAAACTCGGAAGATAGACAATGCAAACAGAAGAAGAAAACAAACCACCATCAAAACAAAGTAAAATCCTGTATATTTAATATCATCACATATAAAAGAAGATACTATATATGTTAAATGAGTAAATAATTCTGGTTAAAAATATTCAGAGAATAAGTAAGAACTCATGGAAATTACAAATATTATAGCAATAATAAAAGCTCAACAGAAGCACTGGATAAAAGTTGAGAAATTTTAAGAAAATATAACAAGATGAGAAACAAAAATAGAAAAGATACAAGGTTTAGAGAACTAATAGGAGCTCTGGGATTAACAGTCTGACTAATAAGAGTTCTAAAAAGAGAATACTGAAAAAAAATTATCAAAAGAATAATATAAGAATAGTTTCCAAAATTGGACGACACAAATTTCTAGACTGAATGATCCAGCACAGTGAATGAAAACAGACTAACACAAGGCACATTGTGATTAAAATTTCGGAGTTCAAAGTTTACACAGACAAAACCATAACTTTCAATAGAATAAAAGTGGATCAATCATAAAGAATTAAGAATCAGAATGACATTAATATTCTGAGAGTAATTCTGAAATTAGATGTCAATGGAGAAATGCCTTCAAAATCCTAAGGAAAATGGTTTCAACTTAGATTTTAAGACCTAGACAAACTATCAATCAAGTTTATGGGCAGAATAAAGCCTTTTCAACATTTAAAAACTCTAAAAAAGAAAATTACCTCCCATGCCCCCTTTTTTTTGCAGGAAGCTATTGGAGAATACACATCTTCAAAATGAGGAGAAATACAAGAAAAGGAAGACAAGAATTCAAGAAGCCGGGCATCCCACAATAATAACTAAAGAGGCAGGGTAGTTCTCAGGATGATGTAACAGAAATCCAGATTGGTGAAAGACAATGAAGAACTACAAGAGGTTTGTACTCCAAAAAGAAGAAGGAAAAAAGTGGAATTCACAGTTTGTCTAAAGTTTTTGATCATGTTTCAAGGAAGTATATGGTTCTGTGCAAAGTTAACAAAAGGTACATTTAAAAAAATGAGAAAAAAAACAAAATCAGAAGTATAAGGAATTTGGTACAAAAAAGGAAATTAATTATGCACTACATGCTAACTTGTTAACAATTTTTACATAGTACCAATACGATAAATACAATGTTAATTTCAAACTGCAATTAATTATGCTGGAAGGATGTGGGAAGTGGGAGTGTTAAGAGAGTTAAATTATAATCTTCATAACAGGAAGTCAACAGATAATACTTACTGAATATTTCTACTTTTTGGAGGGATGTTGGGTTGGGGAGCTACTGTTTCATTTCCTTAAAATACTATTTGGCTTTTTAAATTGCCTGTGCACATGCATACACATACATAATCTAAAGTTAAATTTTTAAAACCACATATAAAAAGCCATGTGGGAAAAGAATTATTGTGAATGCTTAGTAGAAGAATGTATGCACAGCACATAATACAATGTTGATACACCACAGAGTATTAATAAAGTCCCCAAGATTTGCCCGCTTGGGATAGTCTTAGTAACAAAAGTTAATCTTGTTAATAAAACAGTCAACAAATATATAAATCCTTACTCATCAGTCCCTAGTAAAATTTTCCAAGTGTTGTGGAAGATATAAAGAAATATGAAACATAATCTTTACATTAAAATACCGTTAATAACAGTTATGGCAGTTAATATTTAATTGGTGTTAAATGTACAGTAGGTACTGTCCCAAGTTCTTTACATATTATCTCTTTTAATTCTATGAGATAGACACTATTATCTCCATTTTATCATATAAATGAGGAAACTGAGGCACACTAAAATGAAGTAACGTGTCCAGGTCATAGAGCTCATATAAAGAGGGAGGTAGGATTCCAATCCAAGCAGAAGGCTTGGGAGTCTCAAATTGCTTTATAATCTAATTGAGGGGGAGAAGAAACAGAGCTAAACAACCTCATATAATTTAAGGAGCAGTTCAACATAATCCTGGAAGAGATGTCACAAACAAACGCAAGCATACTTTAGGGGAAATTGCTGTATTACACTAGGAGCTCAGAAGAGAGCGCAAACCCTTCAGACTGATAGCCAAGGAAACATTTAATTGGACCAGCTGGTGGGGAGGGCATTCCTTGTAAGTGAATCAACATGCAGAGGTGGTAACCATAGCATGCCAGGGATCGGCGAGGATAGCACATTTTGTTCATCCAGAAATAAAACCTGTGAGAGCAAAGCAGGAAAGGCCTAATATCAAATTATACATGGCCTTGAAAGTAGACTAAGAAACTTGGACTTTATTTTGTGAAAACGGGAAGTGATTGCTGAGCACGTGAAGTTACTCTGGACATTGAACATATAATCAACTGACAGGAAGAGAATAAGTAATGGCTTATTGTGGCAGTCTGGATAAGATTTATCAAAATCTCAAACTAGCCTGGGGTGAGAGTAGAATTGGCTGGATCCTGGATGAGAAGTCCCACAAGGACTTACAGAAACAATTTGCATTTTATCTTTCTACCAAGGAGAAAAGTTTTTCAAACTACAAAAGCTAGACATAATTAAAAGGAAATCAAATTTCAAAAAGTTCAAGTAAGAGTATCTGTTTTGAAAAAATGAGTTTCTAAGTTTCAACAAGTTACAAAACAGCATAATCAAATACTTAACTATTATGATTATGAATCGGCTGGCAGGATTTCTTTTAAAATGAAAGTAAAGCTTTCTAGATGTAACAATAAAGCATGCTCAATGTGGAGAAATATATAAAGAAAAAAATCAGTAAACTTATTCCAATACCCTTAGTCTGGTTATTTTTTTTTTCAATCTTTTCTATGAATAACTTTGTTTCCATGTTAATACAGTTACAACTGATCATCATAATATATATAGAAGATATAATTTTCTTCTTGCTTAAACATTCTAATAAAACATTTTTCAGTCTTTTCTTTGAATAACTTTGTTTCCATGTTAATACAAAGTTACAATTGAATTTTCTTCAGGCTTACACTTTTTTTTTTTTTTGAGATGGGTTCTCGCTCTATCACCCAGGCTAGACTGCAGTGGCGTGATCTTGGCTCACTGCAAACTCCGCCTCCCAGGTTCACACCATTCTCCTGCCTCAGCCTCCCCAGTAGCTGGGACTACAGGCGCCCGCCACAATGCCCGGCTAATTTTTCTGTATTTTTAGTAGAGACAGGGTTTCACCATGTTAGCCAGGATGGTCTCGATCTCCTGACCTCGTGATCCGCCCACCTCAGCCTCCCAAAGTGCTGGGATTACAGGCGTGAGCCACCGTGCCCGGCCTTGCTTAAACATTTTAATAAAGCATTTCATATTCCATTACAAATTTATATGTATACATAACTAATAATTGCATAATATTTAATAATGTATGTATATGTACTAAAAGGTTTTTAACCATTCCCGTGTAGTTGGATATTTAAGCACATTCTAAATTCTCTGTTTACATAAGCCTAGTATCTCTTTGCTCAAAATCAATTTTCTGTATTGTGGATTACCTCCTCAGGCCAGTTTTCTAGCTAGAAATCCTAAGAAAAACAATGGAGAATGAAAGAAGTAAACAGTTTAAACATAACTTCTATTTAAGAGGGCATAAAATGGTTAAATTGCAAAACCTTAGTGAGTCACCAGAGTGATTATTTTTAACCACACTGTCCCTGAAGGACAGCTGATAATGATATATGGGAAGTAACTATAGTGTGGAAAATATCTAAGCAGGCATAACTAGTGTTTAGTAATTAACATCAGAATGACATTATACTTTTTATTTTTTTTTTATTTTTTGAGACAGAGTCTCACTCTGTCACCCAGACTAGAGTGCACTGGCGCAATCTTGACTCACTGAAACCTCTGCCTCCCAGGTTAAAGCAATTCTCCTGCCTCAGCCACCTGAGTAGCTGGGACTACAGGCGCCCACCACCATGCCCAGCTAATTTTTGTATTTCTAGTAGAGACGGGGTTTCACCATATCGGCCAGGCTGGTCTCAAACTCCTGACCTTGTAATCTGCCCACCTTGGCCTCCCAAAGTGCTGGGATTACAGGCATGAGCCACTGCACCCGGCCATAGAATGACATTATAGTTACATCTACACTTGAATGCATTTTATATTGCATTTAAATTTATTTACATGTATTTTAACTTAACTAGTAAAATAGACTTAACTGGTAAAATTCTGAAGCATGGATATAATTATTCTCTTAATGCATCTTATTCTTTTAAATTTCTGAATTAATGGAATCTGTAGAATTATTACAAAGATATATCTGAGCCAGTTATATTACTGAAATCACCTTTGCAAAAATTGTAACAGTGAGAAAAATGTGACATAGGAAAATTATGACAGTGAAGGAAATCTGACCTAACCAACTCCATCTTGGTTCTAACCTCCAAGCTGTCCTTGTTCATTCCTGGGTGCAGGCTGAACTAACTTGGAGAGGAATTTAGCTTACGGTTTAACTTCGAAACAAAGATGATAACAGCCTTCCCCAAAGCAAACCCCCTTGTTTGGGGGCCAGATTGCCTTTGTAAAACTAACAAAATTAGCCACAAGATTAGGAATTATGGAGTCAGAGATCACAAGATTCCTAACCTCCTCAATTGCTCTGATAGATAACATTACTATTGTAAAACCTAAGATTGGTGTTCGAAGCATTTTTCAGACCTTGCATTCTGATAGACCAGCTGGTGCCACCTAGACTGGTAAATTGGCTCATCTGGTTTTGTGGCCCCCACCCAGGAACTGACTTAATGCAAGAGGACAGCTTGGACTCCCTGTGATTCCATCCCTGACCCAACTTATCACCATTCCCCATTCCCTAGCCCCCTGCCTGCCAAACTGTCTTTTAAAAACCCTAGCCTCTGAATTTTTGGGGAGGCTGATTTGACTAACAATAAAACTCCAGTCTCCCATTTAGCCAACTCTGCATGTATTAAACTTTGTCTACTGTAATTCCCATCTGGATAAATCAGCTCCATCTGGACAGTGGGCAAGAAGAATCTGTTGGGCAGTTACATTACCCACTGACAAAGTAAAAATCTGGTGCTTGGAGTGAGCAGACCAAATACACAACACCCTTAAAAATATGGTGCTTGCAGGGATCTGCTTTTTATTTTGTAGTTTATCGTGAAGTGTGGGTGGTGTGATGGGCCAAGCACAAAACCTGCAGACAGCTGATGATGTGGGTTCATGCTTTACCCTGATTATTATTAAGTGTTTGACTTTGGACTTGTTAGAGAATCGCTGAAATTCATTTAGAAATTAATAATAACACCTATCTCACAGAGTGGATCTGAGGATTAAGTGAGATATTAGTGAAAAACACTCCAGAGATGATAAGTGCTACCTTCATCTAAATTGTTGCTGTCATTATTTCTGTCTGCCATGTTATCCTGGCACAAGATTTAGTGGGGATTCATTGAGCAGGTGAGAGGTGATGTGGAAAAGATCCATAAAATTACCTCATTAGCTCTGAGAACCTATCACTAGCTCTTCAGATAGAGCAGTGAGAACAGGCTGGGATCAAACAGTATGGAGAACAGAATCTCCTTGATTCTCCTTTCATGGGAAATTGTATCAGAAGTTCCTGTGGATGGCTTGGTAATTGGTGAGCATTCTGATTCAACACTGTGCTTCTCAGAATATAGTAAACAACCAAGGTTATACTATCCACATCAAATGGTTAATGCAATATGCTTATAATTGTTTTGTGATTTTGCCAATTTTCTCATATATATAACAACTCAGTGTTTTGCAAGTCAGCAAAGCCCATCAATGTTGTTCTTTATGAGCTCAAATTATTTCACATCCATAGTTAACACTATTTCAAACTGACTGACAAAATTAGGGGGCAAAACGAGAAAAGGTGTATTTAGTTGTGCTATTCTTGACACATAACCCAGTTGATTCACTGTTGCCAAAGCCCACCAACTCCACATCTGAAACCTTTGATTCTACTTTATGATTTTTAATCAACTTCATTGAGGTATAATTTATATAAAACAAATGTAAACATTCAAATTATCCAGTTTCATGAGTCTTCACAAATGTATACAGCATGTAACCACTACATCAATAAATATATAGAACATTTTCCCCCAAATGTTCCCTTTTGCCATTTTGCAGTAAATTCTCCTATCCTCTTGCACTCCCCACTCCAGACAGTCATTACTTTGATTTCTATCATCATAAGTTGATTTCACTTGTTCTGGAACTTCATATAAATGATATCATATAATATCCACTCTATGTGCCTAGTTTCCTCTGCTCAGCAAGTTTTTTAAATTCATCCCTATTGTGTGCATCATTAATTTGTTCCTTTTTAATGTGAAGTAGTTTTCATTGTATGGAAGTGCCACAATTTATTTAACCATTCAGCGATTTATGAATTGTTTCCAGCTTGTAGCTGTTGAAATAAAGCTGCTATAAACATTTATGTACAAATCTTTGTAGACATTTTTATTTTCCCTAGGTCCATACTTGGAAATATAAGGTCATATGGTAAGTGTCTATTATGTAAGAAGTTACTGAAGTATTTTCCAAATTGTTTTTTTTCCATGCAAACCCTGACACACACACAAACAAACCTTGACATAATTATTATAGACCTTTGGGCTGAATGGACTAAGTGACATCAAAATGAGGCCATGTGCTTTGGAAACATAAGGGGGAAAGTATGTCACAGAAGTAGTAGAGGAGGTGATATCAGATGGGGGCATTGAGAAAACAGAAGTGTTTTCAATAAAACCTGCAATTATTGTTTTTCTGAAGTAAATTACCTTCTTCATAGCAGAACATTTGGCTATATGAAAAAGTAAAATTTATCCGAGAGAAATGATCGTCATTTAGGTAAATGGAGTTTTGACATCTGAAAAACATCTGAAAGAACAGTGCTAGGAAAATACTCACCAATGAACACTTTAAGATCGATGAACCCTTTAGTCTTCATTATGCACCAACAAATGAAAGGTAACATGTAGAGTGGATGGAACATAATTTTCAATCTCCCCAGACCTGGTTCAATTTTGCTTGGCTTTGCCATCTGTATTGTTTTATCCAATCATTTTCCCCTCTGAACCTGTCCCAACATGTGCAACTGGAAGTAATAATAGTTTACTCATGGCATTGCTGGATGGTTAACCAAGGTTAAGTCTCAAAGTGAGAGTATCAGTGGAAGGTGATCCCTTCAATGTGAATTTCTTCTTTCTTCCTTCCTTACCCTTGTGCAATTCTAATATGCTTAAATTGTAAATCTGCTTCTTAACTTGCAAGCTGATAAATCAAGGGAAACAAACTGCAGATGGGACTACAGTGGAGGTAAAGAATCCAATGTTTAAACAATTCTGAATCTTGGTAAATGACCTAATCTTTGCTAAAGGAAAAATACTACCGGGTGGGGAAAGAATAAGGAAAACAACTCAATGATCTCCACATTGCTAATATATGAGAATTTTCTATTGTTTTTACAGAATTTTAAAACTGTATGTCATGACATGACTATTTTTATGGATTTCATGAAAAGTGTCCAAGTCTTGTTACAGGAAACATTCATTCATGTCACCCATGATCATTCATTATTGCTAATATTTATTGAGTACTGTGTGCCAAGCAATGGACCAAATGCTTTACATACACTATTTCCTTTATTCCTCACAAAACCCCATGAGGTAATATCATTACACCTGTTTTATAAGTGAGAAATTTGTGTTTCAGAGCGGTTGGGTGCTGGACCACACTCTCACATGTACACACACTCTCACATGCTCACACACATTCATACATGCACACACACTCACATGCTCACACACACATTCATAAACACACATGCTCACACACATTCATACATGCACACACATGCTTACACACTCATATATGTACACTCACATGCAAACACACTCTCACATTCTTGCACATACACACTAAAATGAACAAACTAGCCACAAGATTAAAAATTGTGGCTCAGGAGTCATGCAGCTAAAGGCCACAAGATTCCTAACCTTCCCAATTGCTCCTATAAATAATGTTACTATTGCAAAACCTAAGATTTGTGTTTGAAGTTCACACACTAACACATAGTCTCACATGTGTGTGCACACACACATTTCCTTGTTCCTACCACTACCTCCAAAGTGGAGGTAGCAAAAATTCACTGTTGTCTCAGAAAGTTAGGTCTTGGCAAATAAATATTTGCTCACATAAGTCAAGCATTGCATTTCCCCCTGGCTGCTGAGCCTGTTCTCACACACACAGGGAAGTCAGCTGCAGGGCAGGATGCTATTACATAGGTGAACATGTCACATGGAATTAGACCACGTTTTCCTAGGTCCTGCTGAACCTGCACCTAGTGAAAAGGAAAACTACTATGTCTGCTGCAATACACTGATACTTTGATTAGTGAATTCCTGGAGAAAAGAACTCATGTATAAGAAACAGGAGAGTCCACTCATTTGTTTTCATTTGTTAAAAAATACCCTTATTCTGTGAAGCAGAATTACCTGTATTTGCAGCTGCATGACAAAAATGCCTCAATATAAAGTTCCCTCCAACCCCACCCTGCCCCGGCCCATTGGATATTTTAAGATAAGTTGGGAATATATTTAGGCTGAGTTAGAATGTAAATATGAAATAGACTGGTTCATTAGATGTGAGGCACAGATAGGCACATTACATACTTTGGTAGCATAGAGGAAGGTACCAGGCATGATGTCATGGCAAGGGAGATTTCCTGGAAGAATGATGCCTGGCCAGTCTAACAGAGGCGTTAAGATCCTAAGCACTAGTTCTACTGCCAACAAGCCATGTGGTTTGGGGCTAGTTTCTTAACTTCCCTAAACACCAGCTGGTTCACTTGCAATGAGGGTGACAATATTTGCTCACAGTTTTGTATCCCTTGGCTTTCAGGAAATTGCACGATTCTCTTTCCTTTCTACTACTTTCTCCTTTCCCTTTCTCTGTCATTCGTACCTTCTAATGTGGGGCTCCTCAAGTCTCACACCTTGGGCTTCTCTGTGTATTTCCACATCTTCCCTTGGTTCAAACCTTGCCTGCAGTCACGTCTCCACCCACTCCACCTCCATCTTGCCTCCATTTCAATCGCATGCTGGACGTTTCCATGTAGACACTCTGCCAAGGCATTTAAAATTCAACAAGTGTAAAGCTGAATTTGTTGTTCTTTCTCTAAATTACCTCCTGGCTCTGGAATGGATAGTTCTTTTAAATAGGGCTGCTAATCTCACAAACTCCAAACTTCCGAGTCATCTGTAACATCTTTTTCCCCACTGCTCCTTATCGAGTCAGTTGCCAAATTCTGTGGGTTATTACTTTGAAACTTGTTTGGTCAGAGCAGGAATGGAAATTCAAAAGTCTATAATAATTGTGTCAGGAGTTTTATAGAGCAACAGGACTGGGACTCCTTAATACAGATGTATTATTTTAAAACTAAAAGACATTTTTGTTCTCTAAGCCTAAACACCTGAACTGTTGTAGTTAGTTAAACTGGATCTTAGCTTACACAGTCATTCTCATTCCAGCATCTTAGATGCAAATTCCAAATTACCCAGGTGCTTCCTCCTTACAACTGTCAACAGTTCTTTAATGCTTCTGAATGGTGTAAAAGGCACAGGCCTTACCTTTAAGGCTCCCTCAAATCTCTTTCCAGCCTCTCTCACCCTCTTCTTCCATTGCCTCAATTCAGTTCTCCATACTCTCTGTAAACTAAACTCCTTACTACTCTTGGAATCAACAGGCCTTTTCCTGACCCCAAACATTTGTTCGTATCTCTTTTCTTATTTTTGCCCTATTGCATTGACACTTGTCATATTTAGTTGAATCACTGGGCTTTTAGCCTCCCCACCCCAATTACCACACTCCCTTCTCTCCTTTCTGAAGCCCCATACCACTTTAGTTGTGATATTTGTAAAGCATTTATCATGAAAAACCTCCCTACTAGATTATAGATTCTCAAACACAAGTATTGACACTTAGTGGGCTTCTGTGTGCTAAGGAAGTTTATTAAACAGTCTTTGATTTAGTCATTGTATGGTTCCTGGGACAAGAGTAAGAGCCGTGGTCCCTTGCTCTGTCAAAATCATAAACCTATTTTCTTTGTATTTTGGCCTAATTACATAAGCTTGTTTTGGATTGGAAGCTCTATAGAGACTATTTTAGTGCCAAATGCTTTTTAATCAATGCGGAAATAAGCCCTTGAGATGTGCAGTGACTCAGCCGAGGACACACAGCTAGTTTCTGGTAGATAAGTATGAAGCCTCGGAACTACTGCTCATATCATGAGCCCCTGGGTTCCCAAATCACCTCCCCAAGAACCTCAGTCATTGTCCTCTGGACACAAGAAACTTTTGCTGATTCCAGTAAAAAGAATGCAGTATGGTAGGACAGACGTATAGGTTTTGAAATCAAACTAGGTTTAGATTCTGACCTAGTCGCTAGTTAGTGCATGGACTTTGGTAAACTTTGGTAAACAGCCTCTCAGCCTGTTTCCTTGTCTGCAAAATATGGAGAGTTATCTTCACTTCATGAAGTTGTGCTGATGAAATGGTATAATGTGTATAAAGCAACTGGAACACAACAAATGAGTCCATTTATTTAAAATAATCTTTAGTAAGTTATAAATTCACATATTTGCTTTTTCTGAGGAATGCTTAGATTTTATCATAGCTATCTTTTCTAAGTTGAGTAAATACATAGTGGATTTCTTTGTTTCCTTCCCCTCAGAATGTTGACATTTGGGTGGCTGTAACTATTACTTAAGACTCCATCCAGTAATTGTTCGTAAAATTTCTTTTTTTTTTTTTTTTTTTTGAGATGGAGTTTTGCTCTCGTTCCCCAGGCTGGAGTGCAATGGCGCAATCTTGACTCATTGCAACCTCTGCCCCCCAGGTTCAAGTAATTCTCCCGCCTCAGCCTCCTGAGCAGCTGGTATTACAGGCGCATGCCACCACGCCCAGCCAATTTTTGTATTTTTAGTAGAGACGGGGTTTCACTATGTTGACCAGGCTAGTCTCGAACTCCTGACCTCAGGTGATCCTCCGCCTCGGCCTTCCAAAGTGCTGAGATTACAGGCATGAGCCACCACGCCCAGCCAAAATTTCCTTTTAAAAATAGTTATTGCCAATAACTAAGTACTCTGGAAGGTGAATGCTTAGGACATTTAGTGTCACTAAGTTGTGTGATAGATAATATTTTTGACACTTTGCAGAGCTCATTGTTTTCTCTGCATATAAAGCTATGACATTCACATAATAAACACGTAGAGAGCTTTAATAGACTTCAATGTTAAGTCTTCTGGCAGCTGCATAACTGGTCTTGCTTGACCTGTCTTTTTCACAATGCTACCTTGCCTTTCACACCAATTCTGTGAGCCCAAGCAGAAATGAAGATTACCTATGTATAATGGCACGACAGAAGGGAGTGGTGGTTAAGGTTATTGGAGGTTATTAGGGGGAATAAATGAAGACCTGGTGCCACTTCTAAACACTGCCAGGCCCTGACATACCTTGTGTTTTTATATCCAATATGGGAGTAAAAGTAAGGTATTTTAACATCAAATATGAGGATGACACTAGATGGTTTTAAAAGCCCCCCACCCTAACTTCTAAACTCCACAATGTTTGAATATTGTTAGGTTTCAATGAAATACTACAGTAGTCCCTTGCTTGGAATCACTGTAGGATTGGTTCCAGCAATGGGCAACACAGGGTTTGGTTCTATACAGTAAGTATGGGTCAAAGAAAATGCTATGATTGAAAATTGTTTTCCTCCTTATAAAGCTCATACCAACCAGTAAAGAGCTATCAGAAAACCTTCAGGAAAGAATATCATGATAGGATATAACAAATACCCCCACAGCTGGTCCATGGACCAAAGTATAATTCCAAGTAGGGAATTTCACTTAACCAGGCAAGGCATTTAAGGGAAAAGGAATCTAGGCTAGGACTCTGCTAGCCAGACCCAGATAAATTATTAAAGGGAAGCACGTTCTTGAGGCTATTCTCTATGAAGAAGGGCAACCCACCTTGCCATCTATATCCTTTCTATTTTTGACAGGGGTGGTCCTAGGCTGGATAGATCTTTACTCTGACCAGTACCATATAGGTCTGTGGTTCTCAAACCTGGCTGCACAGTGTGGCACTTTTAAGTAATCCTGATACCCAGTGCCATCCCCAAAGATGCTGATTTAATTTGTCTAAGGTGTAGTTTGGGCCTCTGGATTGGAATCAACCCATATGCCCATCAATGATAAACTGGATTAAAAAAATGTGGCACATATACACCATAGAATACTATGCAGCCATAAAAAAGGATGAGTTTATGTCCTATGCAGGGACATGGATGAAGCTGGAAACCATCAATCTCAGCAAACTAACACAGGAACAGAAAACCAAACACTGCATGTTCTCACTCATAAGTGGGAGTTGAACAATGAGAATACATGGACACAGGGAGGGAAACATCACATACAGGGGCCTGTTGGGGGTGGGGATTAGGGGAGGGATAGCATTAGGAGAAATATCTAATGTAGATGACAGGTTAATGGGTGCAGCAAACCACCATGGCACGTGTATACCTATGTAACAAACCTGCATGTTCTGCACATGTATCCCAGAACTTGAAGTACATATATTTATATATGTATAAATATATATGAATATATATAAATATATGAATATATATATAGATATATGTAAGCTCCCCACATGATTCTAATGTGTGGCCACTCTTGCAAACCTCAGGCTATTTATTCTTAAAGGTTTGTAACAAACCTTCCTCTTAAAATCCACCCCACCACCATTCCGTTTTTTGGGGTTTGTTTTTGTTGTTATCCCACCCCTTTCCCCCACCCCACACCCCCCCTCCCCCCCGAGGCAGACACACACACACTGATGAATCTCTCTCTACAGTCAGGCTGGAGTAATCCCAAAGTGGTGTCTTTGGTAAATAAGGAGAACCCGGGTGAAGCAAGTGACTCCCACCAGAACAAGGCATGAACAATGTTCACTCCCTACTGTGTTCCTCAACCTGTTTCCCTAGCTCTCTGTTGTCACATTAGAGAGTGTTCTAGGAGATAACGCCCTCGCTCCCTAGTTACTTCCCCACCCTCGTGCTGGCCTTTGACAGACCTCGCAGTAGAGGACCACAACACGGGGAGGGCACCGCGTCTCAATCCCCGAGTCTCAGTCCCCGAACTCCACCGCACGTGCAGCTCGGCTTGGCAGCACTCAAGCGCGGGGATGCTCCGCTTAGACGAACTCACGTTCGGGCAGCAAGGCCTGCGATACTTGAGCACCCCTCCCCCTCTCCCGTTTCCACCCCGTTTTTGTTTACGTAGCGAGGAGACATTTAGGTTTCCAGAAGGCAGGTCATCGCAGGCCCCACCCAGCGGTGGAGAGAGTGAATCCCAGAGGGGGTTGCCAGCGAGTTCCTCCTCCTGCCCCTTCCCGCTATCCCTGAGTCTAGGGCTCCCAGGGGCGTATGACGCCAGCGCCCTCTGACCACACCTCTGACCACAACAAATCCCTACTCCACCCGTCTTCTTTGTCCCACCCTTGGTGACACAGAACCCCAGCCCAGGCCCCGCCCAAAGCACTCATTTAACTGTTATTGCGGAGCTGCGAGGCGCTGCTTCTGCTCGCTGCAACTCGCTCAGGCAGCTGGGCGTAGCTGCGACCCGGTGGAGTCCCGGCGGCGCGTACTTATTCTGACCTCGCGCGCCATGACTGTCGCGCGGCCGAGCGTGCCCGCGGCGCTGCCCCTCCTTGGGGAGCTGCCCCGGCTGCTGCTGCTGCTGCTGCTGTGCCTGCCGGCCGTGTGGGGTGAGTGGGGGCCCGGGGGCCCGGGGGCCTGGCGGCCAGGGAAGCCCCTGGGCTGGGTGGGATGTCCAAGTCGGTCTCCGAGACACGCACAGGAACCGGGGACTTGGCAGGTGGGGAGCGTGGCCTTTGGTCTTGGTTCACCCGTCCTGTACCTTTAAGGCTGTCGCAGCTCACCAGCATTTGGGGCTCCTGCTGTGTCGGCCCCCAGCTGACTTGGCTTTAGGAGTTGGCGTGGAGTGAGGTTAAAGAGGCCCCAGCTGGGTTTGCGGAGCGGCCAAGCCTGGGAAAATCGAAAGGGAGGGCTCAAAGAGAGCCTTAACACCCAAAAAGCTGGTCTAAAAGGATGGGAGGCCAGACCGCTGACCGCTGCCCACTCTCGACAGAGTCCAGCCGTGTAGAGCACACCATGCTGCAAACTTGCATGTCATCTCTTTAAGGTGTGGCATTTCAAGGGGGCGTGTGTCTTAAAAACAGCAACTGTGAGGACCCTTGATAGTCATTTCCTTCAGTTCTGCTTTTGTCTCCCTAGCTGACTGTGGCCCTCCCCCAGCTGTACCTAATGCCCAGCCAGCTTTGAAAGGCCTTACAAGTTTTCCCGAGAACACCGTAATAACGTATAGATGTGATGAAAACTTTACGAAAATTCCTGGCAAGCACGACTCAGTGATGTGCCTTCAGGACAGTCAATGGTCAGATATTGAAGAGTTCTGCAATCGTAAGTTCCTCATTTTTTTTAAGAAAAGTTATGGGAATGAAATGTATCTAAAATTTATTTTTATGTATCTTTGGAGTGACTAGTAATTGATAGTTTTCTAGTGTTACTAAACCCCAGGGTATACCTTGTTGGCACTTCACACTCCAGCTAATTGAAGACATTTACCTCCCTGAGTAGGTCCTGCTGCTTCATTAAGAGTTTTTCTTCCTAACACTGTACCCCTTGAACGAACTAGTAGAGAAATTAAACAATATGTATTGTTTAGGGAGTAAATATATAAAATATATTTGGCAATTGCCTTGAGACACATAGCGTAAGTGATCTGTTTTCTTAAATATTTTGTAAAGTAGGGCTTATCAAATACAACTCTGTGGTGGCATTTTTTAAAAGCTCTCAATATTTACTTCAAAATCTGTTATACTTGTAGGTATTTATAGGTATTTATAGATCATACAATGTGTCATGATCAATCAGTGTAATTGGGATAGCCAGTACCTCAAACACTTGGCGTTTGTGTGGAGAATATTCCAAATCTTCTCTTCTTGCTACTTTGAAAAAAAAAATATATATATATATATATATAAATTGGGATATATATAGGGACATATATGTATGTATATAGGGAGAGAGATATATGTAAATTGGGATATAGACAGACAGGTAGATAGATTGATTGTTAAAAATGAATAAGAGGCCCAGTGAAGAGTTGTTTTGGGGCTAACACAGTAACCGTGTTTGATATTGATATCTAGTAGAATTAAAAGAAATGAAGATTTCTTGTTTTAGGTGAATATACATACAGTCATCCACACCTCGTGTGCCCTTTGGTTTCATAAAATATATATCGGCATTATCTTGGAGGAAAAAAATCTGTTATTTACATAGCCCTGTATTAGCTTTGAGATACATGAGTAAAGTTAGAGACCCAATAACCTGACTTTGAACAACTTAAATCAATAGAAGCTACAGTAAATACAGAAATTGGCACAAATACTTTTAGAAGCCATGCGTGAAATAGGCTTTAACTTTTTATTTTTATCCACGATAGAGGCAGTAGGATGAAGTACATAGTCTTTGCACACGTATCATGTTTTAACTCTTCCCCATGTTGTTACTTTATCCAATGGTGGAGGAGACAGGCCCCAGTAGTTAAATAACTTCATTAAGAGCACAGCAGCTTTTATGCCAAAACCAAGGTGTAAACTTGGGTCTTCTGACTACAAATCCAGTGACCCTTCCACTTGACCATGCCTCTCTAGATTCACATTTGCCCAGCTGTTTACAGATGTAAATACTTTATGTATACAATTAACTCATCCTTGCCTCCAGGGCTTGTGGGAATTAAATGAGTTTATATGTAAATAAATGTTAGCTGCTATTATTGTTGTGCAGGACATTAGTCCAGGGGTCTGGAAATACCCTATTCCTGTACTGTATGGTGCTGTGTAGTTCTTTAGGGTAGGGTAAGGAAACCAACATTTATTGAATGCCAGAACTGTGCCAGGCAACCTAAATGGTTTTTTTGTTTCTTTGTTTTTTTCAAGCGGGGATAGTGATATCTGTGTACCAACTCTACTTCCTAAGCCTCTAGTAACTGGGAAATAAAGTATACATGTGAATGCATTTGCTACATTGCAAGTGCCATGGTGATATTAATATAGTTAAGTACCAAATATGTGCAAAGCAGTAAAGAAAGGGGGTTATTAGGGTCCAGATAATTAAATATAGATTATAAAACAAACATTGATACTACTTTTTTTGTTGCTGCTTTTGTTAATACATTTAGGTAGCTGCGGTGCGCCAACCAGGCTAAAGTTTGCATCCCTCAAACAGCTTTATATCCCTCAGAGTTATTTTCCAGTCGGTACTGTTGTGGAATATGAGTGTCGTCCAGGTTACAGAAGAGACCCTTCTCTATTAGCAAAACTAACTTGCCTTCAGAATTTAGAATGGTCCACAGCAGCTGAATTTTGTAAAAGTGAGTAAAATTTTTTAAAGTATTTTCAACCATCTGGTGTTCGGGGGAAATAGTATCCCTTCCTTCATTCATGCTAGAACTCTGTGTGTATATATTATTATTTAGGATGTTTCTTGATAGGACCATGAGTGTCAATTTATTTTGAATTAGACAAACTAAATATTTATGTGGTGGGAATACTTATTCACTCAAAAATTTCACATTTAATTAGTTTGAGGTTACCTAAAATGAAACAAGTATATATTCTAAATACGTTGCTTTTTCAAAACTTATTATAAAGAGAAATTAGAATTAAAGAAGTCTAAGGGTCAGGCATGGTGGATCATGCCTGTAATCCCAGCACTTTGGGAGACAGAGGCAGGTGGACCACTTGAGGTAAGGAGATTGAGACTAGCCTGGCCAACATGATGAAACCCCGACTCTACTAAAAATACAAAAACTAGCTGGGCGTGGTGGTGCATGCCTATAATCCCAGCTTCTTGGAAGGCTGAGGCAGGAGAATCCCTTGAACCTGGGAGGCAGAGGTTGCAGTGAGCTAAGATTATGTCACCACACTCCAGCCTGGGTAACAGAGCGAAACTCCATCTCAAAAAAAAAAAAAAAAAAAAATCTAAGGATAAGAACTATCAATGGTTCAGATGATGAATTTACATATATGTGCTTGATAATTTTTTCAAAATTTTTTCCCACGCTTCGTTGAGGTATAATCAACAAATATTATTTAAGATGTACAACATGATATTTTAATATATGTGCACATTGTGAAATGATAAACACAGTCAAGCTAATTAACATATCCACCACCTCACATAGTTACCTTCTTTGTGTGTATGCCTGATAATTTAATTTAAAAAAAATCAATTTGTATTCTATTCTAGAGAAATCATGCCCTAATCCTGGAGAAATACCAAATGGTCAGATCGATATATCAAATGGCATATTATTTGGTGCAGCCATCTCCTTCTCATGTAACACAGGGTAAGTTTGGGCATACTAAAACCCTGTATTTAGGAAATGAGGAAACAAATTAGGACTTAAGATGAGATTGTTAGTTTCATGACTGGTATTCACAGCTACTAGCAACTAAAACAATCCTTCTCCTCAAAGACCCTTCATCATGAGCTCATCACAGTTAAATTTACTAAAATGGGGCAAGAAAGGAAGATTTCTTATACCACCAAAATTCTCTAAATTCTGATTTCAGTAAATATGTGATTCAATATAGAATTTTAAATGTGATTAATAAAAAAATTTGAGATGATGTTACTTGCAGAAATAATTCTTCAAATGTTAAATACTAAACCAATCTTTAGTTGACCTAAATAATGAATTTGCATGAGTTTTTCTCTATGCAAACAAGCTGTTACAAAACAGCATGAGTTAAAGACATTCCTAGTGTGAAAATATTCTAACCTAAGTTCTTTGATAAGTTCTCTATATAGGAAAAAGCAACTCATTCATTGAGTACCATCAATGTCTCAGACACTGTTGAAAACTTTACATTTATTTTCTCATTTCATATCTGTGAATTAAATAATTCTATTTTACTGTGTGTGTGTCCCTATTCTTTATAAAGTAAAAATATCAGTATCACTTGTCTCCTTTACGGAACAGATGTTGGTTAGGTCACAAACACAAAATCTGGGAAGTACGTTGAACCCTTGAAATACAAGTACATTCTATTATTTTATGAAGCCTGTATTTAGAACTCGGAAGTATAAAATGTTCAATCATCTCTGTCATTTAAAAATGTTTTAAACACTTTTATGCTTTCTAACATATTCCCCATGCAAATAAAAAATGTACATATCTTACCCGTTTTTACTCTTTGGATGTCACCTTTTTAAACTTAATTTTTCTTTTCCTTTAAACTACTGTGTGGACTTTTGTCAACTACTGTTTTATTTTCACCTGCTGCTGTAGTAAATATTTCAAGATAATAACCTGAAGAATTTGAGGAAAGTCAAATACGTGTGAATGTAACAAACTCTTTTTTCTTCCCCTATTGCTTTAGGTACAAATTATTTGGCCCGACTTCTAGTTTATGTCTTGCTTCAGACAGTGGAGTCCAGTGGAGTGACACGTTGCCAGAGTGCAGAGGTAAGAGTTAAAAATCTAAGCACTCAGGTTGCGAGGCTGAGTACTCAATGATAAATTAATTTCTGCCCCTTAAGAATTAGCACAGTGTGTATTTGTAGCAAACCCAGCTTTCAATATATGAGTGCTTTGCTAATTTTAATACCTTTTCTAGTGATGCTTCTTAATTTATTAGCTGTGGAGATAAACCATCAAGTCTTCTGAGTCCCAATTCCCAAACAATAGAATAAGGATTAAAAACAAACTTAGATTTGTATTGCACTTGGTCATTTATTGTCTAACCATTACTTCTAAAGTCAAGTATGATAGGTAAAAGATTTCCACCCCACAATTTTAATGTAAGAAAATACTGTCTATCAGAGGGTCTATAAGACTTGACCCCATATCCTAAAACAAGTGGCAATGGAAGGCCTTTAACCCAGGTCTCTTATTTCAGACCCAGCATTTTTCTAAAACCCAGTGTTGCCTACATGCTGCTTCTTAGGATTAAAATAATTAAGAGATAATTATCTAGAAGGGTTTTAAGGTGTGATATATTCTTATCATGAGAGAGAGAAGCTTATACCATAAAGGAGAAATACTGTTTCTGTATTTGAGAATCTTCTCAAATGAAAGATATGGTGCAGCAGTAATGCTATAAATGGGTATATATCCTGTCAAATTTATGTCAGTTAGAGAAACGTGTCTCTTGGAAATTGAGAGGAATAAAATACAGCAATATTTTAAAATGTAGGCTTGCTTTCTTTCCATCCTTCTCTTTCTCTACACACAATGTGCCCTCCTGCAAATGACTTCTGAAGGCCCTATTGTCAAAATTATTGATAAGTTAAAGTTTTTGTGTGTTACTAGGGGAAAAAAACTAGAGTAGATTTAGTGTAAGTTATGAAACATTTATCGATTGACATTCTGGTAGGCAACGTGTAGGGTCAACTGATATGAAGACAAATAAAATGAAGCCGTGCCATCAAGGAGCCTGCCCCTGCCACACCCACCGTGTGCCCTTCTTTTGAGATGTCATACTACTACCACCAGTTTTTTCTCATTGTAGTTGTTTTTAAATTTTTCATCATTGCTACCCAGTAGCACCTTTCCCACTTTCCTTGTCCAGTAAGAGACACTGTAAATGATAGTAAATTAAAGATAGAAAACAAGGAAAAACTGGGCCGTATCTTTCGTTTGACCCAGGCAGCATGTCACAAAGTTCAGACAAACAGTCTCCCATCTGAAGCCAGTATTTGCACAAGCACTTGCTGTGTCATGAATTTGACAGCAATGCAAACCCACTTTATCTTCCTGCTTGCGCCATCTAGGTCTCAGCCTTGCTTCCCTATTTGGTGTCTTGAACTCCATGCTGAATATTCTGATCTTCATGTTTTCCTCCTCGACTCTTCTATCCTCTCTGACTCAGCAACCACTGACATCTGCATCCTGTAGGAAAGAGCCCCTGTTCTTAAGCAATCCCAGTGCCTTCAAATATCCCCATAAGGCCTTACTTCTTTTAGAATCATTTTGAATTTCCACATAACTTGTTTTGACCATACCAAAAAGATTGAATGGAAAGTAAATTCTTAAACAATGTAATGCTTCACCTGGAGTATGTAACCCTAGCCTATAAACACATGAGGTTGCTTCAATGTCCATGCGTGAATATGGATATGAAGAAGGAAAGAACAATGGATACATCCACTAATTGTTTGTAGTTATACAGAAAGCAGAGGTGATGCTAGTTTACCTGTGAATGGAGCCTCACTGTCAGAGGACCTGTTTGCTTATCTCTCTGCCAATGTTTTCTTTTTGAAAATTTTAGTTGACTGATGGTATCTGCTAACCTAGAATCAATCCCTGCTATATAATGACTATCATCCCAGACCCTTCTCTTTATCTTAACTCCTCACATCTCATCCCTAAATCATTGTGCTTTACTTCCTCAATCTGTTTTTCAAACTTGTGTTTTGCCCTCCATCTGTATACTTATGGCATAGTTTATTATTCCTTCTGTGGACTATTGCAATCAGGGCCACCTCTAACATTTTCAGGGCCCAGGCAAGAATATAAATGGAGGTCACTGGCCTAAGACCCACCTTCTTTCAAATAGGCCTTCCTCTTTCCACACTGTGGGTTTTCTGGTGCAAATAAGTGGACAACTCAGCCTAAATACCCAAGTCGTGTCCACCACATCCACCATAACTTGTATCCACCCTCCATTGTCTATTGGGTTAGAGGTGAAGTGTATCAGCGGGTAGACCACCCCCAAGAACGTGGACCAGTGGGAGGGACCCTCTCAGGCCCTGGAAAGGGTGTTGGCACAGGGAATTCTGGGTGCTAGTTCCTGGAGCATGTTCTGGAATGGAGGAGAAGTCGTAGGACAGGTTGTCATTAAGTGTATGCTCTCAGCCTACAGATATCCCACCAACAGGGGAGAGACGCATCCAAAGGAGGGCCAGAGCACAGCCTTTTAAAATATGGGGTCTGAGGCAGCAGTCTTAGTTGCCTGAGTTCAAGAGTGACACTGATAGCAATGGCCTCCTGCCTCCATTCTTTCACTCTATTAATGTTTCATCCATATTTTACCCAGAGCGATCTGAAACACAGATGTGACTTAGATGTCTGTTTCCTCCTTAGAGCTTATTCATATCTCCTATCACTTACAAAGCCCAAATTCCTTAGTATAGTGTACAAGACAGTCGTGGTCTACCTACTGCTTGACACTCAGGTCTTGCCCTCATGTTTTATGCCTTTTACATGCAAACTGCTGTGGTTTCCATGTACCTCTTTTTTTTCTTTTCTTTTTTTTTTAGATTGAGACAGGGTCTCATTCTGTTACCCAGGCTGAAGTGCAGTGGTGTGATCACAGCTTACTGCAGCCTCAATCTCCTTGGCCCAAGTGATCCTCCCACCTCAGCCCCCCCTTGTATCTGGGATTATAGGTGCACACCACCATGCCCAGCTAACTTGTGTATTTGTTGCATAGACAGGGCTTCCTCATGTTGCCTAGGCTGGTCTCGAACTCCTGGGCTCCAGCAGTCTGCCCACCTCAGCCTCCCAAAGTGCTGGGATTACAGGTGTGAACCACCATGCCCCGCTGCCCCTTCTTTACTTAGCTATATTTTCCTAAGAGTTAGTTCTCTAGCCCATCAGGGAGATTCCCAGGCTGGCTACTTCTATGATGACCCTTGCAATTTTTATTGAAATCATCTCTGAATCTTTTTTCCCCACTAGCTTTTAAGACCTACGAACTATATCTTGTTCAGCTTTACACTTCCAGTTATAGAAAAATGCCTGGCATGTGTTAGGCAGTTAGAAAATGTTTGAACTGAACCAATGGTATGTGTGTCTCTGCATACTCTAAGTTGGTGTAAATCAGAACAGCTTGTTCTTGCTGCTTGTTTTGATCTAAGACTGAAGAGTGATTGATAAATGTGCTAAGTATTTTCTGTATTCTTAAGTATGCTTCGTGTAACATAATTTGACATACACACATATTAAATTGCCTTCCATTCTTAGGGGAAAAAAAAGGACAACAACATCATGCCTTTGGAGTATGTGGAACCATTGAATTTTTTCTCAGGGCAATTGCCAGAGAGTGGTCCCTTTTTACATTATAACTAAAAAAACCTCTGCTTGTATTTATTTTATAAGTTCAACTGCTCAGTAAGATTGTTTTGAATGAAGTCTCTGTGAGTCAATATGTGCTAAAAATGTTTACTCTAGAAGTCACAATGTAATCCTGACATTTAAGATCTCTGCTCTATCTAAAACGATCTGTACTTAGTTCTTAAACATGCTGCTTGAATTTTCAACTCCTTGCATTTGCTATTGTTTCCTTCTTAGAGTGAAGAGTAATGCTCTCTCCTCTGTTCTCTCTCAAAAGCATGGTACATATTAGGTTTAAACTGAAGTTCTATTTCCCTGCCCAAGTCTTCTCTGACTATACTGCTTTCATCCCTAAACTCCTGCAGCATTCACTTTTCCTAGCACCATTTTGATATGCCCAAATCTTATTATAATTTTTCCTTTACATACATGTTCTGAATCTTATTATTTTTATGAATTAGTTTCAAGGTTAGCATTGGTCTTCTACACCATTTGCATTCAAAGCTCTAGTATACTACCAATTACTTAATAGGCATTTATAAGCATCTCTTGTTGATAATGCTGAATTTAGAAAAATGATATTTTGATTTCTTTAAAATATAATCTTTAACATGTTTTGGTCTTATTTGTAAAAATATTTTACTAGTTTTATTTATTTAAAAGATGTTGGAATTGTTTTTTAAGAAATTTATTGTCCAGCACCACCACAAATTGACAATGGAATAATTCAAGGGGAACGTGAACATTATGGATATAGACAGTCTATAACGTATTTATGTAATAGAGGATTCACCATGATTGGAGAGCACTCTATTTATTGTACTGTGAATGACGATGAAGGAGAGTGGAGTGGCCCACCACCTGCATGTAGAGGTAATCACTTTGGATAGTTACATTTTTGCTTTATTCTTACCCTTAAGTCTATATGTGAGTTGCAGACATTCTATGAACCCCCTAAGAAAAAAATGTAAAATGTTTACGTAAACATATTTGTATTTTTCTGTGGGACACAATATTTCTAAAGCTGCTCAGAAGGGTCTATGGCTTGTATACACACACACACATACACACACACACATTATGATGTGTATATATAAAATAGGCCTCATATTTTTGGTGAATTTGCTTAAATTTGCTGTTTTATACCATGTTGCTTTCAGTAAGTTAATACAGGTACTTTGTTTATACAAAGAGGATATAAAGTGGTTTATTGGCGGGAGAATCTTAGATTGAAGTCTCTAGATAGTGACCATGCATGTTGCAACAACTGAGAAACTCTTGCCATCTGTTGACTTCCCTGAATTAACATTCAATTCTTTTCTGCCTCCAGAATTTCTGTTATTATCCATTCTCCTTCATCCTTCTAGACTTTTTTCTTTCAATGTCTTTTTATACCCAGAAGGTACTCTCAGAATCCTTAGAACTGCTCTTTAAATATATTTTAAAAGAAATATTTAGAAGATCAGTGAAGCTGAACTAAACATTGCCTAGTATCAATAGATGGCATTTGTTTAAGTAGTGGTGAATACCACCATGACTCAAGCATTTGAGTATTTACTTTTATAATTAAAATTGACATTTTATTAGTGTGAATTTTAAAAATTCCTTATTAAAAATATTTTTATTATAAGTATTATACGTAGACATAATGACATAATATTAAAGCCATGGAGATGAGTACAAAAGGGGAAGTGAAAGCCTCTTCTCTATCACTAGTCCTACTCTGAGAGGTAACCATTTTTACAAATTCTTTTGTTTTATTTTAGAATATAAATAAACATACAAATATTTTTTATTTATTATACCAATGGTGTGGGTATTCATTTATCTCACCAGTCCCCTATTGATGGCAATTTAGGTTTCTTGTTCTAGTTTGTTTTTTTTAATGAACTATTATTACAAATGATGCTATAATGAATATTCTTGTACATCTGTCACTGCACATGTATGCAAGTACATTTGTACAATAAATTCCATGCAGTATAATTATTTGTAACAAAGGTATGTGAATTACATTTTTCATACCCATTACTAACGTTGCTTTTTAAAAGACTGTACCAATTTAATCTCCCACTAATATTACATCATTGTAGTGTTTGCACCTTTAATGATAATGATTGTTAGGGAGATTTGACAATGTAAATGGTAAAAAATTTTATTATTTGAATTCATTTAGTTATGAAGTTTAGTGTGTGCTTTTTTAATTTGGCCATTTGATCCAGTTCATATTAATTTTTCCAAGTTTTATTAAATAATCAGTTATTTAGAGCTTAAAAACCATATGGAAGTACCCAAGTAGGTCATGGCAGGCTAATACTTCCATTAAAACAACTATAAAATCTGAATAGATTACCAAAAATTTATATTTTTTAAGGCATAAGGTATAGCTGTGGAAATAACAAGGTCTGAATGAACTAAAATTCCTGGGGCGGGTGGTGAAGGCAACCCATTCTGCCATAAGCCATTTTTCCCTAGGGACATTTGCTGATTCTGAACCTGGACTAAGGATTCACCTTGACCCAGACAAAAGACCACTTCAAGGAAAGAGAAATCAGCAAAGCTTTAATGGTTATGGAGCGATAGGGTAATACACTGGAAATTGAGGCCCTCAAATGCAGAACCAGTTTTTCCTAAAGGCCATTTGCTAATTTTGGGGCTGCATGTGAGGCTGGGAAGCTTGACCCAGAGCTTCTAAAGTACAAAATGAAATCTTTCAGAACCTGATGGTATTTGGATGGCATATACCCACCAGAGGAACAGGCTTTTATCTAGCATACCACAGGTCTCCCCTTAGCACATCTGTGCTCATTTTGAAACTGTGTAGGGAAGAACATTAGATGGCTGGGAGAACTCTGAAAGACAGACCTAGATCTCCTGCCATCTTCCAAAGGTGAAACAACAAAAATCTGCCAGGCTTTGAATCAGAAGCCCAGAAGGGCCCCTCCCAAGGAACAGAGGCAAGAGCAGAAGTAGATGGAGTCTTACCGAAACTGAAACCCAGCTCAATTCCTAATAGGTTGAAGATATGATTACCTCAATGCAGTCTGCTTATCAGAAAGGCATATCGTATCATCCGGATGTTTTATATACAATGTTTGGCATACAACAAAAGACTGTTAGATATGGAAGGAAGCAAGAAAATATGACCAAATCAAGAGAAAACAAAACCAAATAAAGAATATCCAGATAATTGAGTTAGCAAATGAAGACCTTAAAATAACTGATGAACAAGTTTCAGATGATAAAAGAGAACTTCAACTGGAATCTGTAAAAATGGAGTAAAATGAATATTCTACAACTGGAAAATATCTGAAATTAAGAACACAATAAATAGGTTTAGCTATTCAGATAGAGTAGGAAACAGTATTAGGAACTGAAATACCAGTTAAAAATACCCAAACTGATGCACAAAGAGAAAAAGCAAAAACAAACAAAAACTTCAAAGAACCAGCAGTAAAACTGATCACTGCTCAGCAAAAAAATGATGCAGGCCAAAGGACAATAAGAAGAAATCTTTAAAATTACTTTAAAAACTTTAAAACTTCTTTAAAAAACAGTAAGAAAATTACTGTTCACCTAGAATTCTATACCCAACTAATACAACATTCAAAACCGAATGCAAAATAGAGATGTATTCAGACAAAAACCAAGAAAACTTTGCACTAGCAGACCAAACATGCACAGAATGAGAAACTAAAGGAAATTCTTCAAGTAGAATGAAAATAATCCCAGGTAAAACATGAAAATACAAGAGGAAATGAACACTAACAAGGATAATAAATGAATACTGAGTTTATAAACAGTGAATGTAATGTCCTGTGGGGTCTGAATTATACATAGAATACAAATGCACAATAACAATGCAAAAGGCAGAAAGAGGTAAATTCATGTGAAGGTTGCACAGTTCTAGCAGTACTGAAAAGGTGGTAAAAGTGATAGTTTGCATGACTGACTTATAGTCTGATATTGTGATCTCTAGGGTTGCTACAAATGAATGACAGAAGAATACATAAATCACAAGCTAATAAAAGAATAATAATGGATATTTAATCCAAAAGAGAACAAGAGAGAGAGAAGCAGAAAGGAACACAGAATAGATGGGAGAAATAGAAAACTAATACGGTCGTTGATATAGACCCAAGTATGTCAATAATTACATTAAGTGCAATTTGACCAAGATTGTCAGACTTAAAAAAGATTTTTAAAAAACCTAGTTCTTTACTATTTACAAGAGACACAGTTTAATCAAAAGAACACAGAATAGTTAGAAGGATGGAAAAATATACCATGCAAACATTAACCCTTCAAAATAAACTGACACAGTTATATTAATATCAATGTATATTTTAAGATGAAACAGTTCATAATGATAAGGAGGCCAACTCAACAGTAATATATCACAATCTGGAATCTATATGTACTTGATAAAATAGCTTCAATATCTATGTAGCAAAAATGGACAGAAAAAATAGACAAATACACACTCATAGTTGGAAAATTCCACATCTATCTCAATAGCTAATAGGACAAACAACCAAAAATCAGTGAGACTAAAGAGCTGAGCAACAATTAAACATATATACATATGAGATATTAAACATATATATATATGAGATACATAGGACCGATGACAAGTATTTTTTTCCAACTGCACGTGGGATATTTACCAAAATTGACCCTATGCTGGGCTCTAAACTACAATACATTGCAAAAGATTGAAGTTATTCAGAGCATACCTTCTAGCCACAGTGGAATTAAACTAGATGTCAGTAACAAAAAGATAATAACTAAAAAATTAACTTCTAGGAAATTTAAACTCTAAGGTAGTATATACATTCTCTGGATCAAAACAGAACTAACTTGATAGAACAAAGAATAATTTAGAATAATTTTTATATAGGAGGGTCTTAGAATGAAAAGTTCATAAAAAAAAACTTTACTTATCTTAATAATGATTATCATTGAGTGCCTACTAAATGCTGTGTTACTTGCTAGGCGTTTTACTCAATTTATCCCTTATAGCAGCCTGTGAGATAGGTTAGGAGGCAGAAAAAAAGACCGATACCGTCTGAGTTCCTAGGGCATCCCATCTGTGATGGGGCTGGCAACAGTCATCCTGGATGATGTAATCTCTTGCTTCGGGGACAGACACTGTGAAATAGCTTACTCAATTATTTCTCTTAATCCTTACTCAATAATAATTACTCAATCTGTTCTGCTTTTATCCTCATTTTACAGATGAGGAAACTATAGCTTAGAAGGGTTAGGGACTTGCTAGAGGTCACTAGTACGTGGTGAAATCAGGCTTCGGCACTACCCAATGCTACCTCAACAGGAACTTTGTATAAGTGACCCAGTGGCAGATGGGCTCTGAAGACCCAAAAAGTTGCTCTGCTGTTAGATTTATGCCTCTCAGAATATGTTCTTACGAAAGTTTCACGTGACTTGTTATCTAGTCTGAAATCTAAAGAGGAACTAGTATATGGAAAGTTGGTAACCAGCACAAGAGAATTAAAAGGAGCTATTTTTACTCAGACTTAAGTATCACTTTAAACAAGAAGTGAAACAAAACAAGTTCTCAAGCTCATTAAGGTTAAGTGATAGAAAAGACTGTGATTGTCTCTGTTGGCTTAGTTGTTCTAGAACAACATCCTGTTTTTCTTTAGTATTAGCACAGAAGATAATTTGGGAGAGAAAATAGAGATGTGCCACAGAATAAGATCACTAGTGACTCTAACTTTGATTTATTTCACAAAAAGCAGCTTAAGCACCTCAGTATACTTTGGTATATGTCTTCTTTAGTCACCTGTAGGTATGATTTATATCAAAGCAAGAGTGACTTAGAACTTCAGCTGCTTGAGAAATACACAATAAGACTTGGTTTCCTGAAAGTCATACCTAGTTGTTTGTGGGAGAGAGAGAGGATAGCCACAGAGCAAGCAATGACTAAGAATCTTAACATGGCCAGCAATATTCAGTTAACTTGTTTCTTAACCTTTCCTTTCACAGCAAACTCTCTAGTTTCCAAGGCCCCACCAACAGTTCAGAAACCTACCACAGTAAATGTTCGAACTACAGAAGTCTCACCAACTTCTCAGAAAACCACCACACCAAATGCTCAAGGTACAGAAACTCCATCAATTCTTCAAAAACACACCACAGAAAATGTTTCAGCTACAAGAACCCCACCAACTCCTCAGAAACCCACCACAGTAAATGTCCCAGCTACAATAGTCACACCAACACCTCAGAAACTCACCACAATAAATGTTCCAGCTACAGGAGTTTCATCAATACCTCAAAAATATACCACAGTAAATGTTGCAGCTGCAGGAGTCTCATCAACACCTCAAAGTCATACCACAGTAAATGTTTCAGCTACAGGAGTCCCATCAACACCTCAAAAAAACACCACTGTAAATGTTTCAGGTATAGAAGTTTCACCAACTCCTCAGAAACCCACCACAGTAAATGTTTCAGCCACCAAAGCCCCAGCAGCAGCTCAGACATCTTTCATATCAAAAACCCTATCTACAAAGACCCCTCCTGCAGCTCAGAATCCCACAATGACAAATTCTTCTGCTACACAGGCCACACTAACAGCCCAAAGATTCACCACAGTAAAAGTTGCATTTACGCAGAGTCTTCTAGCAACACAAAAGTCCACCAATGTACATTCCCCAGTGACTAACGGTCTCAAGAGTACACAAAGATTCCCTTCTGATCATATTACAGCAACACGGAGTACACCTGCTTCCAGGACAACGAAGCATTTTCATAAAACAACCCCAGATAAAGAAAGTGGAACCAGTTCAGGTCAGTTGACACTGTTCAGGTTTACTGAGTATGGATCTAATGTGCTATGGTGGAAATAGGAACTTGACCAAGATTGCAGGATTAAATGGTCTCTAATTTATTGTAGCCAGGGTTTTTTCATACTAATACTTTTTACTTTATTTGGAAGCAGACTTGGATTATACTAGGGCAAATCTTTAAAAAAAGAAACATTTACAATAATAGAGAAAAAGACTGTGGCCCCATAAAAAAAAATGCTAAATTAAAATTGGTAAAAAAAGAAATTCTGTTTTCTGTAGTAGTTTTAGGGAGTCAACGAATTCTTCAAGACCCCTTCAAAGAACCAAATATATACTGTCTTTAAGGTTGAGTCCTGGGTCTGGTTCATTGATAGAGACCCATCCCTCAAAGCTTGCTAAGGAATCTTTCCGGATTCCCTAGAGTTGCAGATTTGGTAAAGCATCTCAATAGTGTCGTCTAAGTAATTGAAAATACAGAGATCCTTTCAAATAATTCGTATTACTACAAGCTCTATAAATGATAGGTTCTCAGTAGCACCAAGTAATTGTGTTTTATCTGTATAGTTTTACCCATTATGACCCTATTTTCAAAATGATTTTATGTATTTCATAATTGTTACCTTGAAGCCTATTTTGCCAGCACCTGGATATTTTTAAGAATTTAAACATTATGGATGTTATTGTTAAAGTTCCTTAATACATTTCGCCAGCCCATTTTTCTCCCTCTAAGGCAATTACTGCCCTGAAACTGATGTGCTGACTTCCTGTCTGTTTTCATTCTTATATTTCATGTATGTTTCCATAAGTAGTACATAATAATGTTTCATATTTTAAAAATAATTTACAGAAACTGTATATGTTTCATTGCCTTTTAGCACTCAGCATTGGTTTTGTGGCTTACATTGATTAATTTAGATTTACTTCACTAATTTTAATTCTTTATGAGGTTTTTTACTTCTTTACAATTTTATGATATCTCTTTGTCTAAAATTTCTAGGTTGAATACGTCCAGTTTTTAATAGGGCAAGGCAAAGAGAAATAAGCATCACTTATAAATTTGTTATAGAACTAACTTTATTGACATATTTTCTTCTGTAAAAAGTATAAGATAATTTAACTAATTTAAACTGAACCTAATGAGTCAATAATAATATCAATATTTGGGATCAAATTTTACTCTTAGGTACAATTAATTTACTCTTTCAGGACCCAATATAAAATGCCCTATTTAACTCTTTTTAATTGAAAAAAAAAAATGGTAGCCACCACTTACTGAGTATATACTGTAGGGATATGTTCCATTCACCTTCTATTTGATGCCACTCGTCTGTACCACAACCTTGCAAAGTATCTTTAGATTGATTTTATCGATGAGGAATTAGAGGCTTATAGATTAATTCATACAGTTCATATACAGTGCACAGTTGAATCCTGCACTTTTTCTGCTAAGTAATATTGCTTGTTCTAAATGACACTCTGAGTCAATGTGTTCACCTCACTTAGGAGAGCAGCTTATTTATTGTTTTATTTTTGCTTATCTGAAAGTAAATTTATTTCTGCAATGTCTCATCCGTAATCATTGAAAAATATAAACAATAAGGTGATGTGGTAGTTTTGAGTTTTGATATAGTCTGTTGAAAGGGACTTAGTCTTCTTATAGTTTCTTGATAGTATGATTGGATCAGCAATTATTTGCTGTTTACGTTTTCAAACATGTTTCTAGCCCTCAAGTCTTATAATCCAATTTAAATGGTGTTTGTTTTGGTGGTCAATAATTCTTTATCATAATTTGTATTTATAGTGTTGATTCTGTTGAACAGATATAAACAGTAATGTTTACATTCTACTTGATTAAGTTAATAATGTGTAATTGTTTTTATAAATTTTTAATTATGGAAATTTGAGTTACTTTTGAGTTTTGTAGTGTAGTTTATTGATAGTATATGAAATTGCTAGCAAATCAATGACTTTAACAAATTTTTGTTTTTAATCCTTTTTTTTCCCTTCGTCTGTAGGTACTACCCATCTTCTATCTGGTAAGTTTGGCTCTCAGGCAGTTAAAAGAAATTGTTTTCACTGTGGGATATACAATCCGTATTCCTGGGAGATAATATTGTCTTCTTGTTTTTTAAAAAAATTATCCTACAATTTATTTTAAAACTTTTTAGTATGGAAAACTTTAAACATCACTCAAATAGGGAAAATAGTACATCCTCATATACTCTCTTGGATTCAGCAATTTTCCACTCATGGATACCCACGTTCCCCACACCCCCTAGATTATTTGGAAAATAATACCAGACATCGTATCATTTCCTTCATAAACATTTCACTAAGTAACCTTTATAAAAACATAACCACATAGCATACTAAAAAATCCAGTAATTCCTTAATATCAGCAAATATTTAGTCAGTATCCAAACTTCCCTGATTATCTTACAATTTTTTAATTGAAACATAGTGTTTTATATATTTATGAGGTAAATGTGATATTTTGTTACATGCATGGACTGTGTGATTCTCAATTTGGTATTTGGGGTATTCATCACTTTGAGTATTATTTTTGTGTGTTGGAAACATTTTAAGTCCTTTCTTCTAGTGACTATTAAAAATATATCACACATTACTGCTAACTATGCTTACGCTACTCTGCTATTGAATATTAGAACATAAACCTTCTATCTAATTGTATGTTTATACCCATTGGCCAAAGTCTCTTCATCCTCCCTCCTACTCACACACTTTTCCCAGCCTCTGGTATCTAACATTCTATTCTCTGCCTCCATGAGAACTTTTTTAGGTCTCACATGTGAGTAAGACCATGTGATATTTGTCTTTTTTGCTTGGCTCATTTCATTTAATATAATGGCCTCTAGTTCCATTCATGTTGCTGCAAATGACATGATTTTATTCTTTTTATGGCTGAATGTATTTCATTCTATATATGCTAGATTTGTTTTTATTTATTTATTTATTTATTTTGAGACAGGGTCTCATCCTGTCACCCAGGCTGGTATGCGGTGGTGTATTCATAGCTCACTGCAGTCTCGAACTCCTGGGCTCAAGCGATCCTTCCACTTCAGCCTCCCAAGTAGCTGGTACTACAGGTGTGTGCCACGACACCTGGCTAAGTTTTTTAAATTTATTTTTTGTAGAGACAGGATTTCCCCATGTTGCCCAGGCTGGTTTCGAGCTCCTGGCCGTAAGCGATTCTTCCGGCCTCCCAAAACATTGCGATTATAAGTGTGAGCCACTGCACCTGGCCCCACGTTTTCTTTATCCATTTGTACATTGATGGACACTTAAGATGATTCCATATCTTTGCTGTTGTGAATAGTGCTTCAATAAATATGTGAATGCACATATCTTTTTGATACGTTGGTTTATTTTTCTTTGGATAAATACCCAGTAGTATAATTGCTAGATCATAAGATAGTTCTATTTTTTGTGTTTTCAGGAACCTCCATATTGTATTCCACAGTGGCTGTACAAATTTACATTCTCACCAACAGTATATAAGATTTCCTTTTCTTCACATCCTCACCAGCATCTGTTATTTTTTGTCTAAAAATGGTCATTCTAACTGAGGGTAAGAACTGACATCTCATTGTGGTCTTGATTTGCATTTCCATGATGATTACTGATGAGCAGTTTTTCATATACCTGCTGGCCATTTGTATGTTGTCTTTTGAGAAATGTCTGTTCATGTCTTTTGCCTACTTTTTAGTGTGATTATTTGTTTTTTGCTAGTAAGTTGAGTTCCTTGTATATTCTGGATATTAGTACCTTTACAGATGAATAGTTTATAGATATTTTCTTCCATTCAACAAGTTGTCTCTTCACTCTGTTGATTGTTTCCTTTGCTGTACACAGGCTTTTTAGTTTAATATAGTCCTGTTTATCTATTTTTGTTTTTATTGTCTATGCTTTTGAGGTCTTAGCCATTAAACCTTTGCCTAATGTCCTTTAGAGTCTTCCTGATGTTTTTTTCTAGTAATTTTATAGTTGTGGATCTTATGTTTAAGTTTTTAATACATTTTGATTTGATTTTTGAACATGGTAAAGAGCAGAGGTCCAGTTTCATTCTTCTGCATTTGGATATCCAATTTTCCCAGCACTATTTATTGAAGAAGGTATCCTTTTCCCAACGTATGTTCTTGGCACCTTTGTAAAAAATCAGTTAGCTATAAATATGTGGATTTATTTCTGGGTTCTCTGTTCTGTTCCATTATTCTGTGTGCCTGTTTTTATACCAATACCATGCTGTTTTTGTTACTATAACCTTATATTTTGAAGTCAGCTGCCAGCTTTGTTTTTGCTTGGGTTTTGTTAGCTCTTTGGACTCTTTTTTGGTTCCACAATCATTTTAGGACTTTTTTTTTTTTTTTCTATTTCTGTGAAAAATGGCATTGGTATCTTGATAGGGTTGTATTAAATCTTTAGATTGCTTTGGGTGGTATAGTCATTTTAACATTTCCTCTAGGTTTTCCAGTTTGTCAATGTATACTTGTTTATAATAGTCTCTGATATTTTGTATTTCTGTGGTATCAGTTGTAATGTCTCTTTTTTCATTTCTGATTTTATTTGGGGCTTCTTTTTTTTCTTGGTTAGTCCAGCAAGTAGTTTATCAGTGTTGTTTATCTTCTCAAAAAAACAGGTTTTCACTGTATTGTTTTTTAGTCTCTATTTTGTTTAGCTCTGGTCTGATTTTTCTTATTTCTTTCCTTCTGCTAATTTTGAGGTTGGTTTGTTCTTCCTTCTCTAGTTCCTTAAGATGCATTGTTAGATTGTTTATTTGAAATCTTTCTACTTTTTTGATGTAATCATTTGTTGCTGTAAACTTCCCTGTTAGCACTGCTTTTGCTGTGTCTGATAGGTTTTGCTACACTGTTTCCATTACTATTTTTTCAAGAAATTTTTTTAAATTTCATCCTTACTTTCTCCCTTGACCTAATGGTCATTCAGAAGCCTGTTGTTTAATTTCCGTTTATTTGTACGGTTTCCAAAGTTCCTGTTGTCATTTTCTAGTTTAATTCCATTATGGTTTGAGAAGATACTTGATACAATTTTGACTTTTTCAAATTTATTGAGACTTGTTTGGTATCCTAACATATGTTCTATTCTGGAGATTGTTTCATGTGCCATTGAGAAAATTCTGTGGCTATTGGGTGAACTCTTCTGTTAGTGTCTGTTAGGTCCATTTGGTCTAATGTGCAATTTAAATCCAATGTTTCTTTGTTAATTATTTGTCCAGATAAGCTAATGCTGACAGTGGGATGTTGAAGTTCTTCACAATTATTTTATTGGAGTCTATCCCTTTAGATTGGTCGATATTTGCTTTATATGTTTGGGTGCTCCAGGATTGGGTGCATACATGTTTAGAACTGTTATATCCTCTTGTTGAATTGATCTCTTTGTCAATTATGTAATGACCTTCTTTGTCTGTTTTTACTGTTTTTTTTCCTAAAGTCTGTTTTATCTGATACAAGTACAACTACTCCTGTTTGTTTTTGGTTTGTGTTAGCATGGAGTATCTTTTTCCATCTCTTTACTTTTAGTCACAATGTGTTTTCACAGATGAGATGAATTTCTTGAAAGAAACATGTAGTTGGGTTGTGTTTTGCATCCATTCAACCAGTATACATCTTTTAAGAGGAAAATTTAATCTGTTTACATTCAGGGTTATTGATATGTGAGGGATTATTCCCATCATCTTATTAATTGATTTGTGGTTGTTTTGTTCCTTTTGTTCTCTCTTATTATTGTGATATAGAGTTTTTGTTTCATAACATTTTAGTCTTTTCTTTGTGTTTTTGCTCTATCAGTGGTTTTTAAAATTTCTGTGTGTCTTCATGATTGTAGATATCATTCTTTCTCTTCTGGGTATAGCACCCCCTTAAGCATTTCTTTTAAGCCATCTCATGGTGATGGATTCCATCAGCTTGCTTTTGTCTGGGAAAGACATTGTTGCTCCTTTATTTATGAAGGATAACTTTCCTAATCCTTGGCTGGTAGTCTTTTTCTTTCAGCTCTTTGAGTATATCATCCCGTTCTCTCCTGGCCTGTAAGGTTTCTGCTGAGAAATCCATTGTTAGTCTGATGGGGTTCCTTTATAGGTGACTAGATGCTTTTCCCTTGCTGTTTTTAGAACTCTTTGTCTTTGACTTTTGACAGTTTGACTATAATTTGCCATGGAGAAAACCTTTTTTTTTTTTTTCTTTTTTTTTTTCTTTTGAGACAGAGTCTCATTCTGTCACTCAGCCTGGAGTACAGTGGCGCAATCTCAGCTCACTGCAACCTCTGCCTCCCAAGTTCAAGCGATTCTCCCACCTCAGCCTCCCGAGTAGTAGCTGGGATTAGAGGTGTGTGTTACCATGCCTGGCTAATTTTTGTATTTTTAATAGAAACAGGGTTTCACCATGTTAGCCAGTCTGGTCTCGAATCCTGACCTCAGGTGATCCGCCTGCCTCAGCCTCCAAAGTGCTGGGATTACAGGCATGAGCCACCGTGCTGGGCCAGAGAAGACCTTTTTAAATTGTATCTACTTGGTAATCTCTGAGCCTCCTGTGTCAGGATGTCTAAATTTCTTGTTAGACTTGAGAAATTTTCCTCTGTCGTTTTAGTGATAGATTTTCTAATCCTTTCATTTTCTCTTCCCCTTTGAGACTCCTAAAATTTGAATAGTTGGGCACTTTAGGGTATCCCATATGTCATGTAAACTTTGCACATTTTTAAAGTATTTTTTCCTTATTCTTATCTGACTGTGTTATTTCAAAAGACCTGTCTTCAAGTTCTGAGATTCTTTCTTCTGCTTGATCTAGCCTGTTATTGATGCTTTCAAGTATATTATGTATTTAATATTTCATCAAGTATATTATGTATTTCATCAGTCAATTCTTTATTTCAGGAAGTTGTTTGGTTCTTTTATATGTATATTTTTTGGTAAACGTCTCATTAATATCCTGAATTGTTTTTCTGATTTCTTTGTATTTTTTTTAAAACAAATTTTAAAATTTGTATCTCACCTCCCTGAGCTTTTTTAATATCACAGCTTTGAATTCTTTTCCCAGAATTTTGTAAATTTACTTTTGATTGGGATCTGTTGCTGGAGAATTATTGTGTTCCTTTGGTGGTATCGTATTTTCTTGGTTTTTCATGTTTCCTGCCTCCTGAAGTTGATATATGTGCATCTGATGTGATATATGTGGTTTCTAAGTTTTTGAATTTGCTTTTGTAGGGGAGGACTTTTCCTGAAGATGTATTTATGGTGTCAGTTAGGTGGGGCACTTTGGCTTTGATTCTGGGTGCATGCAGTAGTGTAGTTTCTGTATGACCTTCAGCTGTAAATAGTATCAGTGGTATCTGTCATTTCCTCAGTGCCTTAGGATGCAGTTACTAGTGGAGATTTGCTAGGGAATAGGATGCCATGTGGGCCAGTCTTCAGACCCAAGTGTTGGCAGTGGTGGGCTGAGTTTGCCTGTCCTTGGGCCCAGGATGATATTGCTGGCACCAGTGTTAGCAAGCCCAATCGGGTCAGTTATTGGTGGGTCTCCAGGTGGGTTTCCAGGTGGCTCGCTTGGGTGCCAGAAATGATAGGTGACCTGGTTCTCAGGCTACTTGGCAGCAAGTGGGGGCATGGGTGATGGCAGTAGTAGTGGTGGGACAACCCTGTGGGACACAAGCAGTCTGTGCCGGTGTTGGCTGTGGCTGCGGTGATTGGGCGGGTCAGTTTCCAGGTCTGCAGGTGGCTTGCCAGCTGTGATGTTAGTGGCAGGTTGAGTGGGCCTGACTTCAGACCCCAGGATGAGTGCTCAGCTGCCAATGGTGGTGTACTGGCTGAGCATCCAGGCACCTAGATGGCAGGCTTGGGTACTGAGAGGGTGAGGCCGGGCCAGGGGGACTTGTCCTCAGGCCTCCCTGTGGTGCATGTGAGTGCTGGCTGTGGTAGGACGGGGTAGAGTATTCCTCGGCCACTGGTGGAATGCTTAGGTGAGGACAGTGTGGCTGTGTTGTGGACCAGCTACTTGGGAGAGCAGAATTGTTTTCAGTTGGGAGCAGCCACAGAGAGGTGGCTGGGGCACATGCAGTTTGCTCATGCCTCAGCCCAAAGCAGCCAGCAGCAGCCATAGCTTCATGCATTAGAATTTGTCCTCAAGGAACCAAAAAATGCCTGGCTGCTCCTCTATTGGGGGTGCCAGGTTGCTGCCAGTGGCTCCTGCTTTGGCTCAGGCAACAGTGGCCCCAAAGCAAGATGCAATCTGGGAGGGACTGGACTCTCAAAATAGTGTTGTGCTGTGGCTGCTTAGGACTCAGGGATTTGTAGTACTCAGTGTGAACTTACTCTCTGGAGTAATGCCATCACACTGTCTCCAGGCAGCTTCCTATGTTATATCTAGGGTCTATGAGAATCAAGGGACTCCTGTAGGGAGTCCCATTTTACCCATTTTACCCATTGTGAGAGTCTTCAGAGGGAATGTGGACTGCTGGGGTTCTCTCACTTACTCTTTTCCTGCATTAGGGAGTCTCTCCAGGCTCCCAGGCAATCTCAGCCAAACAGGCTGCCTTGCTTCTGTCTCCTTCCTTGCTTTGGTGCATCCTGTCACTTGTTTGTTAAATTCTAGTGTTCTGTCTTTGATGATCTCTTCAAAATGTGATTATGTAATCACTACTTAGGTTTCTCTCCATGGAAGAGGGGAGGACCAGAGGCATCTAGTCAGACATCTTGAAGCCACTCCCCATGATATTGTCTTAGGAAAACAATCAACATGTAGTGTTCATGGATACCAAAGGGAAAATGGGCAAACACATTTTTTTTCTTCCACCTTTTATTTTAGGTTTGGGAGGTACAGGTGAAGGTTTGTTACATGGGTAAATTGTGTGTCATTGGGGTTGAGTGTACATATAATTTCATCACCCAGGTAGTGAGCTTAGTGCCCAACAGGTAGTTTGGTGATTCTCACCCTCCTCCCACCTTCCATTCTCAAATAAGCCCCGGTGGCCGTTGTTCCCTTCTTTGCATCCATGTGTACTCAATGTTTAGTTCCCACTTATAGGTGAGAAGATGCAGTATTTGGTTTTCTGTTCCTGCATTAATTCTCTTAGGATAATGGTTTCCAGCTGCATCCATATTACTGCAAAGGATATGATTTCATTCTTTTCTGTGGTTGTGTAATATTCCATGATGTATATATACCACATTTTCTTTATCCAGTCCACCACTGATTTGCATCTAGGTTGATTCTCTGTTATTGTGAAAAGTGCTGATGAACGTACGCATGAATGTGTCTTTATGGTAGAATGATTTATGTTGATTTGGGTATATATCCAATAATGAGATTGCTAGGTCACATGGTAATTCTGAGTTCTTTGAGAAATCTCCAAACTGCTTTCCACAGAGGCTGAAACTAATTTACATTCCCACCAGCAATGTATAAGTGTTCTCTTTTTTCCACAACCTTACCAACATTTGTTATTTTTTCAGTTTTTAATAATAGGCATTCTGTCTGCTATGAGATGGTATCTCATTGTGGTTTTGATTGCATTTCTCTAATGATTAGTGATGTTGAGCATTTTTTTCATATGCTTGTTGGCCTTACATATGTCTTCTTTTGAGAAGTATCTGTTTATGTCCTTTGCCCATTTTTTAATGGGTTGGTTTGATTTTTGTTTATTTGTTTAAGTTCCTTAGAGATTTTGAATATTAGAACTTTGTTAGATGCATAGTTTGCAAATATTTTCTCCTTTTCTGTAGGTTTTCTGTTTTCTCTGTTGATGTATTTTTTTTTTGCCATGCAGAAGCACTTTAGTTTAATTATGTCCCACTTGTCAATTTTTGTTTTTGTTGCAATTACTTTTGGAGACCTCATCATGAAATATTTACTAACACCTATATCAGAATAGTATTTCCTAGGTTTTCTCCTAGAGTTTTTATACTTTTACATTTTAGGTTTAAGTCTTTAATCCATATTGAGTTGATTTTTGTATATGGTGAAAGGTAGGGGTCCATTTTCAATCTTCTGCACGTGGCCAGCGAGTTATAGCATTTATTGAATAGGGAATCCATTCCCCATTGCTTGTTATTGTCAACTTTGTCAAAGATCAGATGGTTGTAGGGGTGTGGCTTTATATCTGGGTTTTCTAACCTCTTCCTTTGGTCTATGTGTCTATTTTTATACCAGTACCATGCTCTTTTGTACCATGCTCTTTTGGTTACTGTAGCCTTATAATATAGTTTGAAATCAGGTAGTGTGATGCTTCCAGCTTTATTCTGTTTACTTAGGATTGCTTTGGCTATTTGGGTTCTTTTTTGATTCCATATGAATTTTAAAATATATATTTTTTAATTCTCTGAAAGATATCATTGGTAGTTTGACAGGAATAGCATTGGATCTATAAATTGCTTTGGGCAGTATGGCCCTTTTTAAAAATTTTTTATTATTTATTATTATTTTTTTTTTGAGACAGAGTCTCATTCTGTCACTCAGGCTGGAGTGCAGTGGCGTGATCTTGGCTCACTGCAACCTCCGTCTCCTGGGTTCAAGTGATTCTCTTGTGTCAGCCTCCCAAGTAGCTACGATTACAGGTGCACACCACCACACCCAGCTAATTTTTGTATTTTTAGTAGAAATGAGGTTTCACCATGTTGGCCAAGCTGATCTCAAACTCCTGACCTCAAGTGATCCACTTGCCTCAGCCTTGCAAAGTGCTGGGATTACAGGCATGAACCGCCCTGCCCAGCAGTATGGCCCTTTTAAAAATATTGTTTCTTCCTATGCATGAGCATGGAGTATTTTTCCATTTGTTTTTATTGTCTCTGTCTTCTTTGTTTTCTATTTCTTATAGAGATCGTTCACCTCCCTGGTTAGCTGTATTCATAGGTATTTTATCCTTTTGTGGTTGTTGTGAATAGGATTGCATTCTTGATTGGCTGTCAGCTTGACATTATTGGTGTATAGAAATGCTTCTGATTTTTGTACCCCGAAGCTTTACTGATGTTGTTTAACAGTTCTAAAAGCTTTTGGGTAGAAACTCTGGGGTATTCTAGGTTTAGAATCATATCATCTGTGAAGAGAGATAGTTTACTTCCTATCTTCCTATATGGATGCCTTTTCTTTCCCTTGCCTGATTGCTATGGCTAGGATTTCCAGTACCATGTTGAATAGGAATGATAATAATGGACATCCTTGTCTTGTTCTGCTTTTCAAGGTGAATGCTTCCATCTTTTACTCATTCAGTATGATGTTGGCTATGGGTTTTTCATAGATGGCTCTTATTATTTTGTGGTATGTTCCTTTGATGCCTAGTTTGTTGATGACTTTTAACATGAAGGGATGTTGAATTTTGTCAAAAGCGTTTTTGGCAACAGTTGAGATGATCACGTGGTTTTTTTGTTTGTAGTTCTGTTTATGTGATGAATCACATTTATTGATTTGCATGTGTTGAGCCAACCTTGCATCCCAGGAATAAAGCCTACTTGATTGTGGTACGTTAGGTATTTGATGTGCTGCTGGATTCTTTTTCCTAGTATTTTGTTGAGAATTTTTGTTTTTACTTTCATCAGGGATGTTGGCCTGAAGTTTTCTTTTTTTGTCATGTCTCTTTGCCAGATTTTAGTATCAGAGTGATGCTGGCCTTATAAAATGAGGAGGCCCTCTTCCTTGATTTTTGGCATAGTTTCAGTATGATTGGTACTGGCTCTTGTTTGTATGTCTGGTGGAATTTGGCTGTGAATCCATCTGGTACAGGGGTCTTTCTGGTTGGTAGGTTTTTTAAATTACTGATTCAATTTAAGAACTTGTTATTGGTCTGTTCAGGTATTTAATTTCTTCCTGGTTCAATCTTAAGAGGTTGTATTTTTCCAAGAATTTATGATTTCTTTTACATTTTCTAGTTTGTGTGCATAGAGGTGTTCAAAATAGTCTCTGAGGGTGTTTTGTATTTCTGTAGGATTGGCGGTAATATCCCCTTTGTCATTTGAGATTGTGTTTATTTGGATTTTCTCTCTCTTTATTAGTCTAGCTAGTTGTCTATCAATCTTATTTATTCTTTCAGAAAACCAGCTTTTGGTTTTGTTGATCTCTTGTATTCATTTTTGCATCTCAGTTTTATTCAGTTCAGCTCTGATTTTGGTTATTTTTTTTTCTTCTGCTAGCTTTTGGGTTGATTTCCTCTTGTTGTTTCTAGATCCTCTAGAGGTGATGTTACTTTGTTAATATGAGATTTTTCTAACATTTTGATGTAGGTGTTTAACGCTACAAACTTTCCTTTTAACATTGTTCTGGCTGTGTCCCAGAGACTCTGGGATGTTGTATCTTTGTTTTCAATAGTTTCAAAGAATTTCTTGATTTCTGCCTTAATTTTCAGAATACCAAAAGTCATTCAGGAGTAGGTTGTTTAATTTCCATGTAATTGTATAGTTTTAAGAGATCTTCTTGGTATTGATTTATATTTTTATCATGCTGTGGCCTAAGAGTATAGTTAGTATGATTTTGGTTTTTTTAATTTGTTTAAAATTGCTTTATGGCTGAGCATGTGGTCAATCTTAGAGTATGTGCTATATGCAGATGAGAAGAATGTATATCCTGTTGTTGTTGAGTGCAATGTTTTGTAGATGTCTGTTAAGTCCATTTGGTCAAATGTCAAGTTTAGGTCATGAATATCTTTGTTAGTTTTTTGCCTTGATTATGTGTCTAACATTGTTAGCGGGGTGTTGAAGTCTCCCACTATATTGTGTGGTTATTTCCATCTCTTTATCGGTCTTTAAGAACTTATTTATGAATCTGGATGATCCAGTGTTGGATCTGAAAAGAGTAATAAAAACATTATCATTACTACCATTATTATTTATTGTGGTTATTTTATATTTTGAATGAACTTCTAAGCTAAAAGATTTATCTTGAAAGAGTCCAACTGTTGGAATTCACTTTGTTTTAAATATAAATAAAAGTGTTTCAAATGAAAGTCTGATGATTTAATGATCCCAAAAGTGATGAGTTTAACACATGAGTTTTTCTCACCTGCTTAATGGCACTCAATGAAGGTTTGAAATCCTTTTTTTTTTTTTTTCCTGAAATTCTTTAAGTATTATACCCTTTGATTTTCTAGAAAACTTTCCTTAGTGTTAGTTGGAATTCCAGCTTCTGTTAAAAAATAAAGAGGAAGTCCTTCCTTCTTAAATTGGACATATGGCAACATTTGTGTGTGTGTGATTTCATATTTGTAGGACATAAACCTGAAAATTATATTCATTAAATGTATTCCGTGAATGAGGTTACTCTTCTTTAAAGATAAATTAACTCTACTGCAAGAAAATTGTTTCATCGATTACACTGCAGTGTAAGTAAAATGATACAGATGATCTTTGAATTTTGAAGTATTTGATTTTTTTTTCCTGTTCTGCTAAGGAAGAAAGACTGACTAATGTTACAGAACTTTCCAATTTGCCTTGTAAATGAAGCGTGTGTTGTGAATTTTAAATCTATTCTTCCATTGGCTCTGTATAAGTGTTTCCCAATTTTTTAGTGTGTTGGAGGGGCGTTAATTCTTGCTCTCTTCTCACCAAAGACCTTTTTAGACATTTTTTTCTTGATCATCGTCCACTCACATATACTGTAAATCAGTTTATGTATCACATTTATATCTGCACTCTATACTTAAAAAAGGAATTTTTTTTTTGACTTTCATCAGGTATCACCCCCATTGAGAATGCTTGTTTTCTGTTGGTTTTGTTTTTATTTTTTTAAAAGACAAAAGCATATAGAAGAAATAACCTCTGGAGTCAAACCAGTCTGACGTTGGCTTGAATCCTATTTTTTTCACTTAGTAATTATTCAACCCAAGTGATTAACTTAATCTATCTGAGGCTCAATTTTCTCATTTAAGAGATAGAGATTGTGATTCCTATGTGAAGTATTTGAAGCTTAATGTGATTAGTGGATATGAAAATTCCAAGCACAATCCTAAAAGTTGAATAAATACTAGCTTAAGGAAGTCACTGCATGCAATCACTATTATTTTCCTAAGCTGGATTTCTGATAATTTTATCACTCCCTCTGGCCACACCAAAGAGTAAAACAGTCTTTTATTCAGGTAATATTTACATGTTTTCTCTGTGGCAAGTACTGTACTGATATTTGTTAAATGTATTATTTCATATTCTTATCACAACAATCTTGTAGTGTAGCATTTATACCCCATTTTCAGCTAAGAGAACTCTGGTTTTGCAAGATTTGTAACTTGCCCTTCACAGAGCTAGTAGGGAGTAAATAGAGGCAGATGACTAGTTTCTCTATTACCAGGTTTGTTTGTTTGTTTGTTTGTTTGTTTTGAGGGGAGACAGGGTCTCACTCTGTCACCCAGGCTGGCGTGCAGTGGTGCAATCTCAGCTCACTGCAACCTCTGTTTCTTAGGCTCAGATGATCTTCCCAGGTACTTTAAAAGATGGAAAGATGCTCATCCTAGTGACAGACCAAGAGACTATACAACCCAAATTGGGCAGTTAAGGTGCCCTGATTCCCTACAGTATTGCTTTATTCCCCTCTGTTGCCAAAGTCCTATACTGAGACATTCATAAGTCCTTCATGGAGACTAACAGATCAATTTAAAAAATAATAAATAAGAAGTCAGGAAATACTCAATGAAATATAGAAAATATTTTTTCTGTATCCCCTAACAATTGTGTACTTATTTATCCTTTAAACTTGAATATGGCATGTATTACAGACTAGCCCAAATCTAAATGTACTTTCAAGAGTCTTGACACTTAAGTAGGTATTTGAAATGAATAAGATGTGGTTACAGGGGTCTTTATGTCTTATTACATGCCCCTATACATGACAAACTCAAGTCCCATTATAAAGTAACATCAGTTATCTGTCTGTTATTCAGGTTTAAGTCAGATAATATAATCATATAATCTTTCTGTGATATGTTTAGCCTGGAAAAGGAAGTATGTGAATTTCTCTTATTAAAAAAATTGAAGAAATACAGAGGTACAGAAAATCCAGCGATGATGGCAAAACATTTAAAGGATGTTTTGTGGATGTCTCTCTGAGGAAGCAGAATTTAAACTGCATTTACAAAATGGAAAATTTAAGGGTTACTCAAGCATACTGTTTTTCAGATCATCTATGAAAATCTCTTCCCAGGGTGACTTCACTTGTCCATAGACCCTGTATTCTGTTACGTTACATATGATATAAGCAAGAACAAAACCTTTCCACAACTTTGCTTTTTCATAGCACATGGATTGCATTTCCACTTTGTTAGCTCTGCAAGTTAGACCTTTTGAAGTGTCCCACATTTCTTCAAAAAAGATGATGTGCATCCTCTAGGTAACTGCAGTTCTTGTAGGTAGGTAGGTGAAATTCTAACTTGAGTTCTTTGGCAGTGAAGATGATACCCTATATATTAATGTAGTATCTGTCTAATGTAAATTTTGTTTGATGAATATCAAGTATTTTATGGAAAATGTTTCAAACAGTTAAAATTAGGGCCTGAATCTGGGGCTAGAAGTAAGTTTTTCTCCGGCAATAAACTGTTTGATTTATTCTTTCTTGGCCTGTTTTCTTATCTGGAAACAAGATATTCAGTGCAATTTAATACATATTTGTTAAACACTTTCTACTGTTCTACTGTTTGCCATGCACTGTGTTAATAAGGAGAGGTGATCAAATGAGATAATAGGTGGCAAACTGCTTTGCAATGTTTTCAACACTACAGAGATACAGTTCTACATGATGGAGAACCTTACTAAGATACTCCTTTTGTGGGGGAGAAAACCTTTTTCTAACATCATGTTATTTTCCTACCTAAGAGCTCTTCAGTTTAATCTTAGGAACATTGGAATCATAATTATTATTTCATTCATTATTTCATACTTTCATTTATCCCAAGTTGCATAAATCTTAATGTTGATTCACCTTTGGTTTTCTGTAGATACCAAGTGAATTTTGAGATCATAAACAGTTGCCTTTGAGCCTGAAAGTTTGTTTCTAATTTGGGAGATCATATGCTCTTATTAATTTACTGAGAAGATACGTAGAATTTTGTTTTTCATACTTCTGTGTTTTGGCCTGGTTTTCTGTTAAACTATCAGCTTCTATACTTTCTTCTAGAACTATGTATATGTGTTGATCATTGTTCTGGGAATAGCCTTTTCCTTCTGTCATCTGGATGTTCTAGATCACTCTGAATCTTCTATCTTGATTTAGCATTCAAATAAAAAATAAGATATTGAAAATGATGGAATTAGTGGGAACTGGTGACAGGAAGGGGGAAACCCAAAATTTTTTAGAAGCTGTGATTTATTTCATGGATAGTCTTTCTAAGTTAATGATACAATCCTAGGGGATCAGTTAAATAAACTTATAAAGTGAAATACTGTAAAAACTTACCTGTGGTAGAAATAGCTGTTTTTTAAATCACAATTTCCATCTGGCAGTGCAATTGTACAGTGTCTCTATTTTGCTGATTTGGAGCCAAACACACTCATTAGCCACGTTAGATTCAGTTACTATTCTAGTGTCATCTAGCATTTCCTTTGTAGTACAGACCAACAGAGTTGAGTCCAAGGACACTGGACAGGGTTGATGGTGGTGGGGGTAGGGGGGTGTTGGTGAGGAAAGGGAGAACAAGGATGGTGAGAGGAAAGGGCAAATGGGTACATTTGAGAAGAAAGATTGTGTAAGCTATGAAAATGATTTGATATTGACCAACTTATTTGACCAATTATTTGCTGCTGTTCAGCTCAAAATAGTGCTTTGAATCTTAAAAGTGAATATAAATTTTTGAAATGAAATTTAATCTACAATAGGCTGAACACTAAAAAGCATATTCTGTAGGCAAAGTAAATATAGTTTGCCCTCCAATCTCAGATGATAATAGTACAAGCATATTTCCTGTGATGGAAAAATGTCTACATATCTGTTATATCTACTATAAACTAGGTAAATGTCCTTCCCGTTAACCACGTATGTTAATGTTCCTTCTTTCTGAGACTCAGTTTACTCGTCTAAAAAATGAAAGTGAGCTCTAAGATACTTTCCAGCTCTAAAATAACATAATTCTGTCACCATATTTGAATGCTCAACGATCAAAACATTTAAAATCAAGCATGATTGGGTTGAAACACTTTAGAAGCCTCTCAAGCCTGTCAAAAAATTTTATTTGAGCATTGTGATACTCTAAATACATTTCTTCCTTTTTCTTTCAAAGAAAACAGGACAAATAAAACACGCATTTGTCAAAAACTTATGACATAAGGAAGCCATATACAAAATGCAATTAATATCTCCTGTTTTTTAACTCACTTCATAACCAGTATGTTTGTCATTGTGAAACTATAATGTAATTTTACTTGCTCATGTTTCTATTAACTGTGTTACCATATCTTTTCCCCTTCAAGGATTTCTTGCTGGTACTATATTAACTGGTACCCTGATTCTAGTCATTGGAATATGGAAAATCAGGGTGAGCAGAAATTCTGATGATTTTTAAAAATTTATTCCTAGTTTATTTCCAGTAAAATTTGGTACTGTATCAGTATGACTCTCTTAGCTTTATTTAAATTTTGGCATGTCTCCGTATTCATTTTTGTCTGTAATTACTATCCTGGATTAACAGACTTCATGTCTGTTTTTCCTCAATATATTCAAAGGCACATTTCAAAGCAAAGTGACTTGAAGTCTCATTTTGTGATCTATCGATCCACTGATTTTTTTTTTCCACTCAGTATAATTTATGGTAATATCTAAGTGTTGCACAGAAGCAAAGAAGTCTAGGAAAAATCAACCTCTAACATACTGTGAAATTGCCTGTGATGAGGGCTTTTTCTCAGTTATATTAATAGATGCCAGTCCAGCTCAAAACAGCGCAGTGGTTAAGAGAGCAGACTCTGGAGCCTGATGGCTCAGTTTGAATCCTGGATCTGCCATCTGGGAATTATTTGACTGTGAGCAATTTAACCTCTCTATACCTCAGTTTACTTATTTGTAAAATGGGGGAAATATAGTACCTACCTCATGTGATTATAGTAAGGATCAAATGAGTTGCCACCTGTCAAGTGCTTAGAACATTGCTTGGCACATAGTAAGCACTCAGATATTAAAACAACAACAACACACACACACACATCAGTATTATTTAAAATATCTAATCTGCATTGAATATACATAATGTTAAGTATAAATGTCACCATTGGCTCTGATGTGTCCTGCAGCAAAGGATGATTTAAATTGACCTTCTTCTGTTTTGTAGTTTTAACTGTTCAGAAAACTAGTGGAATTTATACAAACGAGTTATTTCTAAGCTGCCCTAATGCCTGTCCATTTTTCCCATTAATAAGAAAACTATAATTTAATGCTGTTATTAAATTGTCTGTTTTAATTCTTTGGATGATGTGACCTATCTCCTTTTTACCCTCTACAATTTTTCTACTTAAATTAATAATATTACTTAGGCCTATTATAAGTTAAAGTATGTAAATATTCTTTGACTCACTAAATGAGTCAGTCTTTTGGAAAAATATTTGACCATTAGGTCCAGGGGAGTGATTAATAATTTTTACAGGCATTTGTTTAATATCAACAAAATATTCTAGCTGTCATGATAGCAAATATAGTAAGACAACTTTTTCTCCAGATATATCAGAAATGTTTTAGGAATGTGATTTAGAACCTAACAAAAACTCACAGTTAGTTCTAAGTCATCTAAAGTGAATTGGTATGGAAGCATCAGCAAAGCTACTCTGAAAAAAAATTAAACCACCAATCTTATGTACTTTCTTGTATTTGTTCCAACTCTCCTTTTGAAATACTGTTATCAATTTATCAAGTTATCAAGTATCAATGTATAGAGTATTATCAGTTTACCAAAGCTACTGCTTTGAGGCTCTCTGGATCGGTGGGAGTGGAGACTGGGTGGGGCAGGACAGCAGGATGTGGTAGGTTTACCAGGTGCTGTCTCTTGGCTTTCATCAGTTTCTTTACATACTTTGGTAAGGTGATTGGCTGTGATACTTGTATGTCCTATTAAGGAACTTAGAAGGAAGGAATATAGTAACTTCTGCTTATCCTTGGTTGGGGGCAGGGTGTTTCAAGACCCCCCAGTGAATGCCTGAAACCACAGATAGTGCCTAACTCTATATGTGCTGTGTTTTTTTCCCATATGTACATACCTGTGAGATAAAGTTTAATTTATAAATGAGGCACAGTAAGAGATTAACTAATAATCAATTAGAACAACTTATTGTAGCAAAAGTTATGTGAATGGGGTCTCTCTCTCTCTGTCTTTCTCAGAATATCTTATTGTATTGTACTCACCTATTTTCAGACTGCAGTTGACTGTGGGTAACTGAAACCACAGATAAGGAGACTAGTGTATTTGTTTTGAATTGTATTTTGGGGTTTTGCAGTGAACTTAATTGCTTATTTTCTGAATTAGAGGGAAACTCTTGCAAACTCCTAAGAAAAATTTGTCTTTTTTATGTGCACATAAAAAATATTCCACTTGCCTTATTTTGGAAGCATAAGCTGTTGAGGGTAAGAGCTAGCTTTACATATGTTTGGCTAGCCTCCTGATTTCATACTGATTTAATTAAATATTTGATCTTAATCAAGACAGGATATAGTTAATGTGCAAGTGATAATGTGGTTTCATTTAATGATTCTTCATGTTTGCCTATCAGAGGGTTGATTTATTTCTTTTAGAAGAGTTAGGTCTATATGATAAATTTTAGTTTAGGGATGGAAGTGTAAGCAGATGCCTGACTTTGTTTTTTGATGGAAATGACAGTTATATCATTCAATTCAATAGTTTTTTTCTTTTCTACTATTCAGCTCTTACAGTGCACATGAGAGCAACAAAGTACTCAATGTTGTGTTAGACCATTTAAGTGTGACTGATGGTCCCTCAGAAATAAGACTTTCTGGTAAATTATAAAAGGTATATATGGTTTAATAACATCACATTTCTGTATCTTGTAAAATATCCATTAATACCCTTGGCTAGGGGGTTCTTCATGAGTTTTAAAGGATAATAGAGGCTTAAGTCAATACTGGCATTAGAGTTGTTTTTTCCTTTGTTGAATGAATGACTAGCGCATGGAATCATTACTGTGACACGTTGTCAGTTCTGGACTTGGTAGCAGTATGCTTATTATCTCATCCTATGTTTTGAAGTCAGTTTATTGTAATGATCAGATGTATAATGCCACAAATATTTGGGGGGAAAGGGGTGATATATTAGGACTTAAAGAGAATGCCTTCATTATGATAATTTGCATCATGAGATGGTTGACCTACCTTGTATTTCTCCTTTTGCTTGGTGGCTTTTAGAGTTTTCAATGTTTAAGAAAAATTATAATATGTGCTAAGATATCCTTTTATAGGTCACGTTTATAGATCTTAAAAGACATCTCATATCTTTATACAAAATTATCACACAAAAATAACTGTGTAAATGTGTCTGTAAAACTGAGTGTCTTCATCTCTTAATCTTCTCTTCCACATGTAGTAGTATTCAGGGGTTTTTATTTATTTTTATTTTTTTTAACATCTCCCACACTTAGGAATTCATTGACTTTTAATCTGAGGGTACCCTAATTCATTCTAGCTTAGCCACTCTTCATCTCGAGAAACTAAAAACTCCATGTCATATTTTAGTTGTTGCTGTAGCTGATAAACCCTACCTGTAGAATCTTGTCCATATTCTATTACCATTATTTTTTTTGTTTTGCACCCCAAATTAACGGATTCTTTTTGGCGATTTATCACATAGTAACTAAAAATTAATGTTTATCACTAGTAAATAAAATCATTTTGATTTTAACTTTTTTTTTTTTTTTTTTTTTTTTTGAATTTTCAGGGTACACGTGTTTCACGTTGACAGGTTTGCTTGGGACGCTAGTAACCATGGGCTGGCTGACTTAGCCAAAGAAGAGTTCAGAAGAAAATACACACAACTATACAGACTGTTTCTAGTCTCTTAGACTTATCTGCATATTGGATATAATAAATGCAATTGTGCTTTTCATTTAGGATGCTTTCATTGTCTTTAGGGTGTGTTAGGAATGTCAACAAAGGAGAAAAAAGGCAGTCCCAGAATCACATTCTCAGCCCACCTCTACCTCTTGAAAAGAGAACAACTTGCAGAATTGGGAGTGATTCCTTTCCTAAAAGTGTAAGAAAGCATAGAGATTTATTCATATTTAGAATGGGAACACGAGGAAGAGAAGAAAAGTGATTTTTTTCCCCACAAGATCTGTAATGTTATTTCTACTTACGAAGGAAATAAAAAATGAAAAACATTTGGATATCAAAAGCAAATGAAAACCCAATTCAGTCTCTTTTAAGCAAAATTGCTAAAGAGAGATGAACCACATTATAAAGTAATGTTTGACTGTAAGACATTTTCATTTTTCCTTCAGGTTGGCAAAATATTTTAAAGGTAAAACATGCTAGTGAGCCAGGGGTGTTGATGGTGACAAGGGAGGAATATAGAATGAAAGACTGAGTCTTCCTTTGTTGCACAAATACAGTTTGGAAAAAGCCTGTGAAAGATGTCTTCTTTGACTTAATGTCTTTAAAAGTATCCAGAGATACTACAGTATTCACATAAGAAAAGATTATATGTTATTTCTGAAGTGAGATGTCCATAGTCAAATTTGTAAATCTTATTCTTTTGTAATATTTATTTATATTTATTTATGACAGTGAACATACTGATTTTACATGTAAAACAAGAAAAGCTGAAGATATGTGAAGAAAAATTTATTTTCCCTAAATAGAAATAAATGAGTGATCCCATTTTTTGGTCTCATGTAGTATTTGGAATTTATTCTTAAACATGACTACTTTATTTCTGAATAAGAAATTCCCTACCTGCCTCCTACAAGCAGTTCAGAATGCTGTCTCTTGGTTGTCCTAGTGCGAATAATTTTCAGTTACTTTAAAATTATATTGTACTTTCTCAAGCATGTTATATCCTTTCCTGTTAGAGTACCTATATTACTTGTTCCTGATTTACCTGAAGACAATCTGATTAATTTCTAGGTTTTTACCATATTCTTGTCATCTTGCCAATTACATTATAGGTATTAGACTAGACTAAGATGTACTAGTTATATAGAATATAACTAGATTTATTATGGCAATGTTTATTTTGTCATTTTGCTTCATCTGTTTTGTTGTTGAAGTACTTTAAATTTCCTACGTTCATGGAATTTCACTGTGAAGACTTTAATGTGTATTTCTCAAAATAAAACTTTTTTTTCCTCCTTAACCACAGTTATCACAACTAGCAGTACTATCAATAATTTCCTAATAGTTTCTAATATTAGGAAATTCTTTGAACTTTCCTAGAAGTTCTAAGAGTTAGGCACATATCCACCTATCCATTCATTCATTTGTTAAATATGAGGGCCTGCTCTGCCTATTCTGTAATAACCCAGTGCTTCCAGGGATAGCAGTAACACTGGCTCAGAAAAAAAGCTGAGTGCTTTTTTTATTCAGAAAAAAAGCTGAGTGCCTACTATGTGCAAGTTGCCATATGCTAAATGTGAGCTTACCAAGATAAATACAAGTGTCTGCCCTCAAGTTGCTTATAGTTTGCTACAGGAAGACCAAAATATATATTTATTGAGAGAAAGAAGATAAAGTTATAAGTGTTAGAGCCCCAAATATGATGGGTGCTTAAGCTGTTTGTTAAGTAACTGAGTGGCAGGGAGGGAGGCATTCAAGGCAGGAAGCTGATTGAGAAAGCAGTAATAGATGAGATTATAATGGCAGGATGGTTGAAGTAGGAAAGGCTTAGAGCAAGGGCTAGACTATGTCATGTGTTCTGTGTAGACGTGAAAATTATAAGCTCTAGACTTTTTATTCTGCTCAATCAAATTAGAATCAATGAGCATAAAATAGGTTTATAATAGCAAGAACTTACTATCTTTGGATAAGGGTAAAAGCGGAAATGCTATTTAACAGTCATTTACCTTGAAGAAAATATAAACAATAGGCTGGCTAAGGGTAAAGCTATTTTCTTGTAGGATTTCTGTTTACTGTGTATCCTGTAGTTATGAGGTTGAGCGGTTTTATTTTTGCTCAGGATAACGTCTCCTATGAGATTTTACTTTGCAAAGGTTGTATTGCTTTTCCTCTTGAGACTGATGTGTTTGTTACAGCAAGTTATACCTGCTCACCATAGAAATTTGAGTTTTATAATATTTAGCCCAATATCACTGTCACTTTTCTGGGAACGCTTGAACATGAATAGTTTTTGTCTTGTCACACCCTAACCCTGTTTGCTTTGGTTAATGTCCAATGTGCAAATGCCTCATTTTCCTCCCACCCGTCCTGAGTGTTTTCTTCCTCCTTCCTGAAACTAAAAACAGCCCATGCCCTGAAGGTACTGCTTCCTTTGCAGCCTATTCCAGTGGCGGCTGGTTTATTTTCATGCATATGACTCGTTGTTAAGAGGTGGTGGAGGTGTTTTCCTTGTTCCTCACTGTCATGTCTTCCATCTGTACTCCCACACACAACTCTTTAAAAAGAGTAGCCGTCCATTCACTCTGTAGGGTGATTTACTAAAATGTCAAATGTTTTCCCTATAATTCTCCTTGGTGAAAAGCATGGATTCTGGAGACAAATCGGAGCCCTGGCATTTATCAGCTGCAGGACTCAAGGGATGTTCCTTGTCAGTGTACCTTAGTTATCTATGTGTAAAGTGGGCCTAAAATCAGTACCAGCCTCGTAGGATTTGCAATGAGAATAAAGTTAATACACATAGAGCTTAAAATGGTGCCAGTCATGTAGGAAGTGCTCAGTAAGTTTTAGCTCTTTTTGGTGCACAGGTGGAGAGATTGCCTTCGGTGGAAGCATGCAGGGCTTCTGTAGATACCAGGAAGGAACTGTTTGCAGGTGGGTTGGAGATGCCCATGGTGGCAGCTTTTGGAAATTGATTTCACATTTCTTCTGTTTTCTCAGGGACATATACATCAAGGTCATCATGAAGATGATGACACATGAGGAGGTGTTATGTTTGAAGACAGGCAGAGAAGGAAAGGACTAGAGACATTTAGTCAATTAACAGGCAATGCTAAAGACCCAGTTGAGGTGAGTGCTCATGAATTTAGAGAGCAATCATCAAGCTTGGTTCTGAGTTTTTCTGCAGTCATATTTAGCTTTCTAGAGACGGTCTCAGAAAAAACCAGTTGCTTGGATTTAGTCATGATTGGGTGTTCCCAGGTGAATTTGATGACGTGAGTTGAGCAGGTGCACAAGGGAGTGATTAAAATGATGGACCATAGAATTTAAGCTATGTGAGAAGGGAAGTGAAGACATATGAGTGGTAAGAAACAAAGAGTAACAGGATCAATATTTTGTAGGCCTTAATGGGGTCATGTCATTGTTAGACTTGGGGTACTATTTAGGGTGAACTAGAATGGTAATATGTAGTAGTGAGAAATAAGAATGCCTCAATTGAGGGTAAAACAGAATTGGCAACCAGAGGACAAAGCTGTCTACAAATACACTTCCCCTTCATTTTGGGCACAAAGTTAGACACACATCCTGGCACCCTTGCAGTTAAGTGTAGAAGGACTGAGTTCTGGCCAAAGCAACATGATCACAGATGTGTAGCATTTCTAGGTCTGGCCCTAAAACACTCCATATGCGATCCTCCTTGCCTCTTTCCCTACACTGAGTTGATGAAAGTGACTCTAGTAACCTAGTAAGTCACATGCTAAAGATGACAGAACCACAGAAAGGAAGGAGCTTGAATCATTGCTTTGAGTAGAGCTGTCTGCTGATCAGCAACACCCACTTTAGATTTCACGTGAAGAAGAAATAAACTTCTGTCATGTTTGAGTTCTAACATTTTGGGGATTGGTGTGTTACGTTATTGTGGTCGACATTAAACTAACACTGAAGCCTTCTAGATTTTGGTGATGCAAGAGTTTAGACAGAACTGTGGTTGTGAGAAGTTGAAATAAAATGATGGACAAAAGTATTGGTGCAGAGGAGGCCATGGAACATCTTAATTGATACTGAAATCACCAAAAAGCATGGGGATTCATGTTAGAGAGTCATACTGAGTCAGGGGCTAAAATCTTCAAGAAATGAGGAGTGGCTTGTACATCTGAAGATGATTGCAAACAAGAAGACAGCAGGTGCTATATTCTGATGATATGCAACTCAAAGGAAAGGGTTTTGTGGAAAGGAAGGAGGATTGGTCTGCAAATAGCAATGATGAATAAAATAGTGCACCAACTTCACCTCTATGCCTTGTACTATGTGGAACAAAAGTGCAATGAGATATTTTTGCCTACTGGAGATTTGTCTGCACATTCAAACCCACTGTTTGATTCTCTTCCACTCCTTGTTATTGCAATCCCTTTACTTTCTGGTCACCCACCCCTGTCTGTTGAGGGATTTGGAACCTGGCTCACTGTCTCCCAACCATCCTACAATCTGGTATTATCCATAATTATTTCACATTGACAAGGATGACTCCTTATAACATCCGTGCCTCTGGTTTTCTTGACCTTTTGATTTCTAATGACCTCTTTCACTGTACCTGAGTCACTCATCTCCATGGAACCTTCTTAAATCACTAATTCAGGCATATTTTCTTGCTCATTATAATCTATTCAGCGTTCTAGTTTAGTTACCCCAGTATGTTAATCAACTCTCCACTTTCTTCCTATTTATAAGTCTCCTACTGTGATGGATGTTTTCTGTTTGTTCATCCAGAACCACTCTGTAGCACACTCCAACTTGCTGTGACCTCAGAGGCTGACCTATAATGGAAGCTGTGGAGGGGAGAGAGAGCTGCATTCTTTCTAATTTTTGTTTTGTATCAAAACACTCCACAACTTCTTATTTTATTTCATTTTTTTTTTCTACCATTCTATCACCAAAGGATGGCTCCCCTTCCTTTTTGCCCTTTTCCTCTTTTAGAAACTACATCTTTCAAAAGCTATCAGCTCAGATCACATTATGTTTATGCCCCTTTCCTGAAGGTGTGCTTGTAGTTAGTGCTCTGGTCTACAAGGACACCTTTTCAGCATTTTCATTTTTACGGCAGACTCTTACTTTCTGGCAGTGGTCTTGGAGCAATTTGAGGACTCTGCTAGCTCAGCTTTTTTCTCTTTCATGAAGTCTTTCCACAGACTACCCTTGCTCACCACAGAGGCTTCTAGGAGCAGTGTGAAGAACTCCTAGGTCATTTTTGTTTGTTTGTTTTCTTATGGGCAATTTGAAGGTGGTGCTTTGTCTTCTAGCTATGTTGAGAGTGTGGTTTTTGTATGACCACACTTCCTATTGGTGTAGCTGTGGAAAATCAGATGCTTTTATATATTATTGGTGGGAATGCAAACTGATACGGCCATTTTATATGGGGATTTTTCAATATCTAAAACAAATGCATACACATTTACCCTTTGATCCACCAATCTCATGTCTAAAAATGAACTCTGAATCTATACTCCAAAAATATGAAAATACACAGGTACGAGATTACTCACCAGAACATTGTTTGTCATTGCAAAAGATTGGAAACCATCTAAATGACTTGCTGAATAAACTATGTTATATCCAAACAATGGAATACTATGCAGCTGTGAAAAAGAACAAGGAATATCTCTGAACTATTATGAAGTATTTCTAGAATATTATTAAGTGAAAAAAGTAAATACAAAAGACTTTGGTATGCTACTTCTCATGTGAAAAAGAAGAAATAAAAAAATGCATGTCCTTGTTTGTACAAAAAGAAACATAGGATGGATAAACTAGAACCAATGAGATAGTTACATACAAGGCATGGGTGGAAACAATGGGGAAGATGGGAATTCCTTCTAATTTTCATTTTGTCTCACAAATTTTAGAATCCTTATCTCACATATTAAGCCAAGTAAATATACGCAATGAAAACAGAAAAAAATTCAACACAATACAAACACAACAAATGAAACTTATTTTATATATATAATATATAGATGTATACATATATTTATATTTTAATGTATATTTATATATTTTTTATATATTTACACATATATATATATATATATATATATTTTTTTTGAGATGGAGTCTCACTCTGTCATCCAGGCTGGAGTGCAGTGGTGCAACCCCCATCTCGGTTCACTGCAGCCCTCACCTCCCGGGCTCAAGTGATTCTCCTGCCTCAGCCTCCCAAGTAGCTGGGATTACAGGTGTGTGCCACCATGCCCAGCTAATTTTAGTATTTTTAGTAGAGACGGGGTTTTGCCATGTTGGCCAGGCTGGTCTCGAATTCCTGACCTCAAGTGTTCCACCTCAAGTGTCCTGACCTCAAGTGTTCGGCCTCCCAAAGTGTTGGGTTTATAGGCGTGAGCCACCACACCCTGCCCCTTACTGTATTTCAAGTGAATAACTTGACCACAGTTAAGAGGGAGCTGTGAGGTAGAATTGAATTAACCTCGGAACACAGTATTTTGATTATACAAACAAAGGGCTAAAGACAAGAATATGAACAAATGTTGGATTTTGTCTAGTGGGTTTGTTCTTCATAGTAGTATGGGTTAGCAATTTCAACACTATGTGCATTCTTAGATGGGGTAGATAAGCAAATATATTGCAAATAGTGAGTCAGGTTTCTCACTGTTGAAGGGAGTTGCAAATAAGGGAACACTAGCATGGAGACTGTGGTATTTGTAATTTGAGTTATCAGTATAAACTCATGATTTTGAACATAACTGATACACAGAGAAACATGTATACACACACACATGAGTGTGCATATCTGTATTAGGTTCTCCAGAGAAACAGAACCAATAAGAGATATATAGATATATGAAGAGATTTACGGGAATTGGCTCATGCAATTATGGAGACCTAGAAATCCCATAATACGCCATCTTCAAGCTGGAATCCCAGGAAAGCAGGTGGTGTAATTCTGAGATTGAAGTCTTGAGAACCGGGGGAGTCAATGATGTAACTCCCAATCTAGGGCTTAAGGCCCAAGGACCAGGGGCTGCTGGTGTGCAGATGCAAGTCCTGAAGTTCAAAGGATTGAGAACCAGGAGCTCTGATGTCTGAGGGCAGTAGAAGATGAATGTTCCAGCTCAAGAAGAGAAAGTAAGAATCCATCCTTCCTCCACTTTTCTGTTCTATTCAGATGAGCCCTCAATGGACTGAACGATGCTCACCCACACTGTGAGGGCTGGTCTTCTTTACTCAGTCCACTGACTTAAGTGCTCATCTCTTCTGGAAACACCTTCACACCCAGAAATAATATTCTACCAGCCATGGGCCTGTCACTTAGCCCAGTCAAGTTGATACATAAAATTAGCTATCACGACATCTGTGTGTGTATATACATATGTATTTGCATGTGTGCGTATATACGTGTGTATATATATAAATGTGTGTGTATGTTGTGACTGTGTGGGTGTATACACATATATATACATTATATAAAAAATATTTCACTGTATTAATATCTAGTATATCTGTTATATATAATGTTATATATTATATATTAATGTAATATATATATTATAAAAAGACATTTTTATAATCCATGTTATACATTATGTAAATATATGTAATATATGTTATATACTTATAAGTACATTATAAGTTATGTATATTAGATATGCTATATGTATTTGTTATATATGTTATGTTATATATAATTTATTGCATATATTTATAATATATAAAACATATATAATCTGTCTTCTTGAAAAAGCTTACAAACAGTGAGACTCCAGATCCAGATTTCTATTTTTTTGAGACAGTCTTACTCTGTCACCCAGGCAGGAGTGTGGTGGTGTGATCTTGGCTCACTGCAACCTCTGCCTCCTAAGTTCAAGCAATTCTCCTGCCTCAGCCTTTGGAGTAGCTGAGATTACAGGCACGCACCACTCCACCTGGCTAATTTTTGTATTCGGATATTCAGATCCAGATTTCTAAATATCTTTCTCCAGTTAAAAAAAAAAAATACGGCTCCTGGGAGAAATGGCTGATCTCCAGGCTAGGATAGGGAAAGTAAAAGATGAACCTGGAACATCTTGTGGGTATCACAAACTAAGCATTCTGAAATAAGTGCTGAAAAAATTATAGTGACATGTCAAATGGATTCAGAAGCCAACGTGAACAAGCTCCCACTGACCAAATCTGAAACAATTACAGCAAATAAATAAATAATGATGAAAATGGATCATAGCACACAGAATAAAATAAGAATTTGAGTCCATACTAGTATAATTGAATAAATAAAGACAAGAAAGTCACCTTCTTTATAGCAAGATTCCAATTACCTACATGTAGAAAAAATGATGCAATTAGAAAGTCAGCATTTGGCAACCATCACAGTAATAATTATTTCAGGCAAGAATCAATGAATGCTAAATCAGTAAAAGTCTGATGAGAAATAATTAATAGTCTTCAATTTTTTTCTCCACAAAATACTTAATTGCAAATAATAACTTGGCAGAAGAAAAACCTGACATACACTATTTTAGACAAGTGATCAAAATTAACATCACTGATAATGGGACAAATAACACCTGGTTCCTCCTAATAGGATACACTGAAAAGAACTCTGTCATTTCTGTGGTATTGTTGCCAAAAATCATAATCTGAATCAAAATATGAGGAAGTATCAGAAAAAAGACAACTCGACCATCATCCTACAAAATACCTCTTCCAGAGTGGAAAGGTAATGAAAATCAAGTAGAAGAAGGGAAATAAAAATTAATTTTAAAAATTAAGAAATGAAATAATAAAGGTAAGTGTAAAAATTAAAATAGAAAACAAAAATAATAGTGAAAATCAGTGAAATCTAAAGCTGGGTCTTCAAAAAAATAAAATTGGTAAACTTCCATTTAGATTGATAAATATTAAAGAGATAAGACAGAAATTGCCACCCATAAACTTTTAATAATGCAACAGAATATGTCACTCACTGCAGAGTATAATCATTGAAAGAAAAATATGAGAATATGGCAAGCAACTTTATGCCAATAAATTCAATAAACTGAATGAAATGAACAATTCATTGAAAGACACACATTACCAAGACTAACCCAATATGCAATACAAAACTTGAATTGCCCTATTAATTCAAAAAATTGCATTTTTAATTAAAAATCTTTCCAAAAAGAAAAGTTCATGCCTAAATGGCTTCACTTGTAAACTCTAGCATTTGAGGAAGAAATAAAACCAATTATACACAAATTCTGAGAAAATAGAGAATACTTCCAAACTCATTTCATGAGGCCAAAGATGTAAGAAAACTACAGACAAATATCCCTTATGAATATAGACAAAAATATACTTAAAATTTTAACACGGAAAATTAGTACATGTAAAAGAATATTATACATCATGATGGAATGAGGTTTATCTGGGGAGTGAAAGGTTGGTTTGACAATTTATTGAAAAGAACTCTGTCATTTCTGTGGTATTGTTGCCAAAAATCGTAATCTGAATCAAAATATGAGAGAGTATTAATCAATATAATTCACCATATTAGAATAAAGAAGAAAAACCATATAATCATTTCAATAAATGAAGGAAAAGCTTTTTATAAAGTTCAACACTAATTAGTGATTTTAAAAAATCTATCGGCAAACGAAGAATAAAAGAAAAATTTCTCTTAATCTAAGTAAAGGCATCTTCAAAAACCTACATCTTTCACTGTACTCAATAATGAAAGCCTCAAAGCTCAAAGATAAGGAACAAGGCAGGGATATTCTATTCTGCCACTTCTATTCAACGTTATACTGGAAGTTTTTGCTGGCGCAGTAAGGCAAGAAAAATAAATGACAGTCAATAAATTGGAATTGTAGAAGTAAAGTTTTTATTGGTAGATGACATGATCATGTATTAATACATAGAAAGCTTAAAGAGTCTACTAGAACTAATAAGTGGATTTATTGAGCTCAGAATACAATGTTAATGTACAAAAATTATAATTTTGTCTATTAGCAATGAACAATTACAAAATGAATTTAGAAAACAACTCCATTTCCAACAGCACCCAAAAACATGTTAGAGATAAATTTTACAAAACATGGAAGATACTTCTTTTCCTATGCAGAAGTTCTTTAGTTTAATTAGATCCCATTTGTCATAAAAAAGAATGAGATCACGTCCTTTGCAGGACATGGATGAAGCTGGAAGCCAACATTCTCAGCAAACTAACACAGGGACATAAAACCAAATACTGCATGTTCTCATAAGTGGGAGTTGAACAATGAGAACACATGAACACAGGGAAGGGAACACCACACACCAGGGCCTGTCAGGGAGTGGGGGGCAAGGGGAAGGAGAGCATACGGACAAACACCTAATATATGCAGGGCTTAAAACCTAGAGGATGGGTTGATGGGTGCAGCAAACCACCATAGGCACATGTATACCTATGTAACAAACCTGCACGTTCTGCAGATGTATCCCAGAACTTAAAGTAAAATTTTTTAAAAAGGGAAGAATTCTATTTTTAAAAAAAAGTATAAAATTTTGCTGAGAGAAATTACAGACAAGTAAATGTTATTAATATATCATTTTCATGGGTTGGAAGCCTCAATAGTGTTAAGATAGTAATTCTCCACATATCAATTTATAACTCTAATAGAGATTTTAAGAAAGTGATTCTAAATTTATGTTAAAATGAATTGCCTCTCCTAAATCTCCCTTGTAATTTTTTTAAAAAGATTTCAGAAAACAAAAGACTGTATTACTCAGACTCCATTGAAGCTAGGAGTCTAGGAGAAAATTTGATCTACAGTGTAACAAGCAGTTATGTGATATTTGGAGGTCAGAATTAAGGTATGGGCCAACTTCCCACTGCTCCTTCTATTTCCGGCAAGATAAGATCAGACATAGGTGATTGTTTGTGGTGGTCTTCTTCTACTTTCATTTATCTAGTCATCAACTTTATGGGAATAAAAATCTGTGGTAGGAAAGCGATTGTAGCAGCAGCAGATTCCTGAACTCCATGACTTAGATAGTGTGATCCTGAAGCCAGTAGTTCAAAAAGGCAGTTCTCTAACTTCTAATATTCCCAGCTCTTTCTTTCAAAGCAACTAAGAGGGATTTTTTGTTTTCTTCACTGAAATGTGGCTAATCAAATATTCCACAACTCTTAACTATTTTTATTTCAATCAGTTTCCTTCCCCTTAGCTAATCAATTAAGTTAAACCATTAAGTTCATCAGTGCCTTCCAGTCCACTGATTCTCTCTCAACATTCACTTTTGAAAGGGCCATGGAGGAAAATGAACCAGGAAGATCCTCCTGGGGCAGAGCTACCACACTAGAGGCACACAGTATTCAGTACAATGAGACTTACAGAGAAGAATATAGCAATCCGGGGAAAGCAGACCACACATACTGAAAGTAGCACGACAGAAGTAATGCTTATTAATTTATATTGTAATTTGAAATTGCCACATTATTCATTTCTAAGATTTCAAATTACTTTATATCTAACAGTTTGTACTTCAGACCTGCCTATTTTTGTTTTACTGGTCCTATTTAGTTACTCATGGATATTAGTCCTTTATTTCCCAGATTTATTTTGATATCTTTATCACATTTTTTCTATTAAAAGAAATTTCACTTAGAGTCAGTTCCTTTCCAAAGTTGATTTTGTTGGCTGTCTCTCATGGCATTGCATTTCTTCACATTTTACAGTTATGATTTGCAATTTTTTTTTTAAGTAGACTTTTTGGTTTGTTCCATTCTTTGGTAGATTGTATTAATGTTTCCAATTCTTTACTCCTTCCCTTTTACAGAATTATACCTGGACATCTTTTGCCAGGTGACTTTTCAGTGCCTTCCACTATAGTAGATGGAATATACTTCTGCACTCCATAGAGCCCACTTTTTGTTGGCTTACCTATAGTATTAAGATTGTAATTTTTAAAATCCAGTTAACTTGGTTGCTTTTATAGAGTGATGAGGCCCAATAACTTAGACCACCATTGTTTAAAAATGGAATTCCTAACCACAATGTGTTCACCTCATCATAGGAAGGAACACAAATGGGGGAGCAGAAGAAAACAGAAATGAATAGGTGACAGTATTTCAGCTTTTTTTTTTTTTTTTTTTTTTTTTTTGAGGCGGAGTCTCGCTCTGTCGCCCGGGCTGGAGTGCAGTGGCCGGATCTCAGCTCACTGCAAGCTCCGCCTCCCAGGTTCACGCCATTCTCCTGCCTCAGCCTCCCGAGTAGCTGAGACTACAGGCGCCCGCCACCTCGCCCGGCTAGTTTTTTGTATTTTTAAAGTAGAGACGGGGTTTCACCGTGTTAGCCAGGATGGTCTCGATCTCCTGAACTCGTGATCCGCCCGTCTCGGCCTCCCAAAGTGCTGGGATTACAGGCTTGAGCCACCGCGCCCGGCCTAAGTATTTCAGCTTTATGTGTAATGTTTTATTTCTTATATTACAAAGTAAAAGACATGAAGCATTTGACTAAAAATGTTAATTTATATAATTTGAATGATGGGTGCATGGGCAGTTGTTTTATTTATATATACTTTTATGTATTCTAATTTTTTTTCTCAAAATAAAAAAGAGAAACAGTCAAGGGTTAGTATTGTGTCATCAAACTCATTACAGACCTCAATTCATTTTGTCTTATTTTTTTCTGAACAACATAATTTGAGGAAGTACAGCATACTTTAAGGAAATCTGTAGAAGGGCAAAGTAAGAGCATTTTAAAAAGTCTCATCACCTGAAAAGGGCAGAGAAAAAAAGAATAAAAGGAAGAAGTGCTCTAGCGGTCTCATCTAGTTTGTATAGGAAAGAAAGTTGAGGTAATACAGCTGTGTGGGAAAAGGGATAGATTCATATACACTTGATCTTGAGAGCAGACATGTTGTTAACAATGAATGAAATGGAAACACACAACTCATCTTTGAAAGAATGGGATGAACCTGAAAAACAGCCACAAAAATAAGAAAAAAAGGAAATAATGATTTAAAATAGATAATGAAGAAACTAAGATACAGACATTAAATAAAATGTAAATAGATTATTTTATTTCACTAAAGCTTAAAGACATAGTTTGGTTTAGAAAACAAAAGCTGTGTATGAGGGACATGGTGAAATAGTAAAGGGTGGAAAATAAAAGATAAGTAAAGATAAAATGTAAGGTCACACCAATTATAAAAGGCAAAAATTTATGAAAAAGGTAACATTTATAAATATGTATGTATCAACCTACATGCAACTAGCTAAATACATAAAGCAAAATCATTAGGAATTTGATAAGGCTAATAAAATATAATTATGAATGAAGATTTCAATACATCTCTGCCAGAATCAAACAGATTTGGTAGAAATAAAGAAACCTGGGACAGGGAAAAACAACCTTATATTATCTAAAGACAATATGTTGGCTTTCCTCTACACTAAGACGCTTTGATACCAGTGCTTTCTTGATTTCTTGATCTTACCAGAATATGTCAAGTGAAGGTTTTACACAAGTGCAATGCCACTACTATGGGCTAACAGCTCTAAAGAGATGCACCCCAATTCTAGAAATGTTAACATGTGAGAAAAATGTTTCTTAGAATCAAAGATATGAGGGGTTATTCCATATATCAATGAAGCGTTTGCTCAAAAACATCATATACTTGGCCATAAAGTATATTCACTTTTTTAAAAGGCCATGTTGATAAATATGAAAAAGAAAGAAGGTGATCAACAAAATCTTAACCACTTAAAAATTAAGATGCTCCTAGATCACCCTTATATCAAAGATAAAATGTTAAAAATTAAAAACTATTTAGGAAAGAGTGAAAAGAAGTTCACAATAAGTTATTTGGAACACAGAGAACTTTTCAGTGGAACTTGAAAGCTTTAAATGCCTTCATTATTAAGGAAAAGAATGAAAATAAAGGAACTGGAACTCATCTGTGGAAACTAAAGGGCAACAAACCAAATCAAAAGTTTTAACATAATGTATTAGTCAAGATACATATATAAACATAGAATATCAAGACCTAAGACCTCAATCTAAGGTCTGTAAAAAACTTTAAAACAAAGATTCGAATCCTAAGAGTTACATAATGAAATATAGACATTTTTGACAATGCGAAAATTTAAATATAATGAATGACTAGAAAAACTGGAAATAAATTGCTAAAACACAAAAGAGAGATTAATGGTTTGTGTCTATAATGGACAAAAAGCTCTTACATTGATAGGTAAATGGCATAAAACCCAATACAACATGGACAGGTACACCAATAGAAAATTTTTAGCGAGGTAAATCAGATTGATCAAGAACATATGAAAAGATGTTGACATTCACTAGGAGTCAGAGTAAAGAAAATCAAAATAATTTTCAGAGGCGTGAGACATTAGAATGAACACACAATAATGGCATTTCAGGGCTAAGGCTGGATATGGCCCCTCTTAGTTGTCATGGGAACTGAGTAAACCTGGCCTTAACCATGTATTGGAGAAGGAATCGATCCACAAACCAGGGAGGTGTATGGGTGCGGGTTGGGACTGGGCTGACCAAAGGCCGCCAGAGGGGAGGAGGCCTGGGGATCACGAAAGTCTTGAGGATGGCACTGCTTGGGATAGGGGAGGAGGCCACTTGGCAAGGGGCGGGTAGGGGAACAAGCCTGGTTGGACCCCTGCGCCCTGGGTCTGTACAATATGGTTTCCCATAAAACTCAAAATCTTCTAGCCAAGGTAAGAAAAAAAATTACAAATTCAATGAATAACTACCTAGACAATCCAATTAAACTCTAACAAAATACATGGGATTAAACAATGGACCTAATATTAGGTAAATAGTGACAATAATAAATTGGATATGATAATGCAAAAATAACCCCGTTTATGAGTGGTAATCATTTTAAAATATCGAAGAATGTAGGTACCCAGAAAGAGTCTTCAAATATGTGAAGCAACTATTCACATTTCTTTTAAAATTATAAAAACAGCTCTGAAAATTTGAGGTAAATCATTTTCTTGTTGAAAAATGTGAAAATAACTAGTGATCACAAATTTAAAAATAAAATCAGTGCAATTCCAAACAAATTCCAATGAAGTTTTTGTTGAAGTGAGCTGGACAAAAGATAATCAAGGTTTGTATGTGTTAAAGAAATAATTCAATTGTATTATTGATTATATAAGGAAAATTCATTATTTCCAGAAAATTATAATTGACTTTAATCGTTAGCTTTTTAATCATAAGTGTTACTACTATATGAACAAAAACAGGTGAGGTCGTTATTCATAACCCCAAGAAATGACATTGAATTTTGTTAGTTCTCAAAAAAAAGTAACTTTTAGGAATGAAGTCCACGCAGTGTTCTAATTTATAAAACAAACATGGTTTGTTTTCAATCAACCATTGGCATATGACATGGTGCCCAGATATTCTAATTGTAGTAATTTGTTAGTGCTACATAATATGTAATATACTCTAAGATTGATGAGAAATAATTTAGAATGACACTGCTTATGTAAATTGTTAATCATTTTAGTTGAGCATATATATTAAATTTACATAAATTCAAATAGTATTATAGATAACATCAAATATTTATGTTTCATTTAATTTATGCTTTTTGATGAAAAAAAAGTCTTGGCACATACTAAAATCAAGACCCGACACATAATTTGTAGAGCCCAGTTCAAAATGAAAATGCAGAATCTCTTGTTCCAAAATCATTAAGAATTTCAAGATGGTGACTACAGGGCACTAAACCAAGGGCTCTTGTGAGCATGAGTCCCAGTGTGACTATATGAGTTGCATGCCCATGAAACCAGCCCTGACTAACACACCATGCATTGATTTTTACACTGAAACATCTGAGAGAATACCTAGAGCTTTTTCTCATATTCCAAATACATAAAATATAATTTATCCAAGGGTTTACCTTAAGGATATGATGAACTTGGATTATAAATGTAATTATGTTTATTTAGCATGTAAGAGTAAAGCTTTGTAATTCCTGGTTTAAAATACTTATTTCAGAAGTTTTCAGTCTTTAAATATACAAATTTAGGTTTAAAATTTATTTACCTTTTTACAGAAAAAATGGATGAGAACTTAAATTTCCATTTTTCTTGTTTAAATACTTTCTGAAGGACAGAAAGAGTTTAAGTTTGGGAAAATAAATTTTCAATTAATCATTTAGATGTTTTCATGCATAGACTTATGAGTATTTTTCTTTTTTCTTGTCAAAAATGTAACATCTATTTTTAACTCAATATCATTAACTAAAGGGCTTAAAACTCAATTGAATAATGTCCTTTTAAAATGAATTTGGCAGGAGCTGTTTCCAAGGAGAAAAGACTTTTCAGATACAGTTCTCCGATACATTAATTAGTCTATTTTATGTATAAAAACTACATTGACCTGGTGACTATAGAGCCTTTACTTTTTCCCCAGCAGGTGTGTTTTCTTATACCATGACCAAATATGAAGAATTAGAAAGTTTTGCTTTGTTTCTTAATTTTTTGCAAATTTTTATAGTCATTCTGTATTTGGACAACTATTAAGTGATTTTTAATGCCAATTAAAACAGGGATTCCATTATTTAAGGGACTTATCAGAATTATCTAAAAACACACAAACTAGTCTAGATTTTAAAAATCCTCCAATCACAACCTGTGCCTACCTTGGAATTATTTCATTTCTGGAGAACTCTGCAGTCATAGGCGCCTCATCATCAAATGGGAAATCTCTTTTTGGAGTTCTGGGAATTCCCCATTCTTCAGGGAGGATTCCAATTTTGTTGGAACTAAAAATTATACAAATGTTGAAGGCAGGGATAGTTTTTAAGAAAAAAAATACAAAACCATGAATTCAAATTTAGTTTCTACTGCCTTGGAATGAACTATACAAGGAAAGCCCCCTGCAGCATTAGCGTCAAGGGTAAACCTTCCTCTGGCCACATCCCACCCCTCAATTCAGATTGGCATTCATAAAGGGTAGGGGGTAATTACCCTTAATCAGTGTCTACAATACTTTTCTTCTACGGAAAAGAAGGAACTGTACATATTCTGAATAAGTTTAGGTAAGCTGATAGAAGTTGTCTTTCTGCCTGCCTGCTTGACACAAGGTTCAAGTGGGAAGCACATACTCAGAAGGAAAAAAAAAAAAATCCTTCCATTCAGCTACCCTGAGCTTCCACTTCTGCTCAACCAGACCTTCATCTGCCCTATTCTCCAGATGGTGGCAGTTCCTTGCAATGAGGAACAGCCATCGATCTACTAAGGAGAGGACTCTGCTTTTTACTGAAATGTCATATTGAGGTGGGAGAATAGAGTCTGGGGACAGGGAGCCTAAGGCCAACCCACTGCTGACTTTTTGGAATTGCACCAAAAGGAAAACCCCACCTCTTCATGCCCAAGCGATAAGGGGCCAGAAGTCCCCTTACTTTACAAAACCCCCTTTCCCCTTTGTCACTGATAACAAATGCCTCTAATTAGTCCCAGGCCGAACCTTCACTTCATCCTCTGATTAGTGGGGGGGCCAATCCTTCATTTGCATAGGGTGTAACCAGTTGGAGGCCTCTAAAGTGTATCTAGTGGTGTTACCAAATTCTTTTCGTTTAATAAAAACTAAAGAATATTGCAATTGGGGCTCTTGAGCTGCTTGTTTGAGCCCGCTCCCACTCTGTGAAGTGTACTTTCTTTTCAATAAATCTGTGCTTTCATTGCTTCCTTCTTTCATTACTTTGTCTGTGGGTTTTGTTTATTTGTTCAACACGCCAAGAACCCGTCTTGCAGTCAAGGCTTCCCATCCAGTAACAATATTTTGTTAGCTGACTTACTTATGTTAAATGTTGCTCACCTTCAATCCGTGAGTTTTATTTGACGACATTTTAAGATTCACCAATTTGGCAAATTTTTTAATTCCATTTTTTATTTTTGTTATCAACAAATGTATTTTCACAAAATTAATTTGATTGTTTTTCTCTTAAAATTGATTATTTAATTCTGTTCTAGAGTATATCACATGTATTTCTGTCAATAATAGCTTTTACTTATAATTTTCTGTTTTATATGTGTATTTTTATTGAATTAATCTTTCATTTTGATAACTATATTCTTAACAATAAAGGACTTTTGGACATTGCTTTTAGTGTATCACGTGTTAAAGCTAAATTTCTTATTTATTATACTTTTAAGTTCTAGGGTCCATGTGCACAACGTGCAGGTTTGTTACATATGTATACATGTGCCATGTTGGTGTGCTGCACCCATTAACTCGTCATTTATATTAGGTATTTCTCCTAATGCTATCCCTCCCCCCTCCCCCAATTCCACGACAGTGATGTTCCCCACCCTGTGTCCAAGTGTTCTCATTGTTCAATTCCCACCTATGAGTGAGAACGTGGGGTGTTAGAATTCGTTTTTTAGATGTTTACTGCTCCCATTGCAAATTAGTATGGACGTGAATTCACAGAGCTCGAAAGACTTCCAAGCTGCATTTTCAGCTCTCGCTCCTCAGCCTGCTCACCAACATCCAAATAATCCTTTAATTTTCATTATTTAGATGTCTGCCTCTTTCTTTTGTCATTATTTTATATAATGCTTATTGGATTGTGAAAATGAATAAATAATTGTTGAGAAATGATTTGTGGTGCTTTGTTTGATTTCAGTTTCCTATTGAATCATTCAGAAACAATTAAATATATTGGCTTTTAGTGCCAAAGTAAAATATCTGAAATTTTTCTAGAATTTTGGCCAAAGTTCCAGACATTTCTCCTAGCATGACACTGATGACACTAGTTCTCTCTGTATAGAATTCAGTGACATTTTCAAATAAATATTTCTAATTGACACCACTTTTTGTTTTAAGAATATGTGTGTGTGTGTGTGTGTGTGTGTGTGTGTGTGTGTGTGTGTGTGTTTTAAGAGACAGGGTATCACTCTGCTGTTGGAGTGCAGTGGTGCAATCATGCTCACTGCAGCCTTGAACACCTAGGCTCAAGCAATCCTCCCACCTCAGCCTCCTGAGTAGCAAGGACTATAGATATGAGCCACCATGACCCGCTAATTTTTTTATTTTTATTTTTATTTTTGTAGAGACAGGGTCTTGCTGTGTTGCACAGGCTGGTCTTGAACTCCTGGCCTCAAGCGATCCTCCCACCTCATCCTCCCAAAGTGCTCAAATTACAGGCATAGCCACCATGCACAGCTCAAAACTATTTTTATCAATAAATAAGTATAAATTTTGCTTTAATTCAGATGTTACATTAATTGCATTAATTTTAGCACTACCAAATCATTAAATTACAAGGAATTTTACATTTAAAGTACATAAAAATATATTTATGTCAAATAAAATTTAGGAATAGATTCAGTTCTATAAGAGATTTTAATATATGATGAAGAAATAATAGATTTTGGTATGGTTTGTTAATAGTGCTGCCATAATTAATAATTGATTAAAACAATAATCCCTTGCTTTGTAAGTTTTCATAAAAGTTATTTTCTACCCGGCTGGGCGCGGTGGCTCAAGCCTGTAATCCCTGCACTTTGGTAGGCCGAGACGGGCGGATCACGAGGTCAGGAGATCGAGACCATCCTGGCTAACATGGTGAAACCCCGTCTCTACTAAAAAATACAAAAAACTAGCCGGGCGCGGTGGCCTGCGCCTGTAGTCCTGGCTATGCGGGAGGCTGAGGCAGGAGAATGGCGTAAACCTGGGAGGTGGAGCTTGCAGTGAGCTGAGATCTGGCCACTGCACTCCAGCCTGGGCGACAGAGTGAGATTCGGTCTCAAAAAAAAAAAAAAGAAACAAGTTATTTTCTAATTTTAATAGACTATACATTGTGGCAAGTGGTCCACAACCTAGATAACAATGAAAAACCCATATCACTATTATTTTTTGAAATGATATTAAGTATTTTACTCTGAAATTGCTTTAGTCAAAAATACTAAAACACTAAAATTTAATTAAAAATAAAATTTGGTTAAACATGCTAAAATACTAAAAACACTATAATCATAGTGTTTAAATTATGATGGTTTATTCTAAGTTTTAACATTCTTTTCATCAATACATTGATGAAAGATTGTTTCAGAAATTTTATTTAAAATATTTTAAGGTAGAACTTATTTAATATGTGCTTTTAATTATGTCTCTTGATGATTATAACTATTCTTTATTTGAGCATGAGTTTTACAAAATTTTAGTCCTGTTTTGGTGAATCTATGAATGTTTCCACTTTTCATAGACATTTAAGTGCCATTTGCATCTATTTTCTTTTTTAGTATTTTTTTCCTCAATATGAAAGGATACTTAAGAGTTTTCTGGCATTTCCTGATGTTTCTGATTTAAGACTTTTACTGCACTTTATTTTTTATTTTTTATTTTATTTTAATTTTTTGAGATGGAGTCTCACTCTGTCGCCCAGGCTGAAGTGCAGCGGCACGATCTCAGCTCATTGCAACCTCCACCTCCTGGATTTAAGCGATTCTCCTGCCTCAGCCTCCGAAGCAGCTGGGACTACAGGAGCATGCCACCAAGTCTGGCTAATTTTTTTTTTTTTTTTTTTTTTTTTTTTAGTAGAGAGATGGTTTCACCATATTGGGCAGGCTCGTCTTAAACTCCTAACCTTGTGATCTGCCCACTTCAGCCTCCCAAAGTGCTGGGATTACAGGCATGAGCCACCGTGCCCAGCAACCTTTTCTACTATATCAGGTGTACATCTACTGTATCAGGTGATGTTCCAGGCTGTAGTACATTAATATAATCTTATTTTCTCAGAGATTCAGAAGATTGATATTAATAACAGTAAAAAGAGGAACATTAAGAAACATTCAGAATTTGTTGGATGTTTATTTTCAATATTAATACATATTATTCACTAAGTATGAAAGTACTACATATTTACTAGTCACATAAAAATCTCACTCTAAGAACCATAATATCAAATCAAACTAGTTAGAAATTGAAGACATGACATAAGCCAAGAATAGTGGCATGAGGATGCACTAACCATAGAGTCTGAAAAGAGCAAGCAGCTCCATCACTCCCTGCCTGCTGGGCCAAGCCCCTGAAGCACCCCACATCCTATAACCATTAGCTTAACAAATGGGGTTGTAAGAGAATTTATATATTATATAAATATATATATATATATAATTTACCTCTTATTGCAGGTCCAATTAGATGGTATTGTGTTCTTTCCCACTGGCACTGAACTATTTACATGTCTTATTGCTGCTATGGCTATGCTGTTGTAAATTGGTTCTCTGTAGTCATTCTCTTTAGTGTGACTCCTGGTCAAATTCACAACAACGTATATATTGGGTTGGTGCAAAAGTAATTGCGGTGTTTGCCATTACTTCTAATGCTGTTAACATTAATTATATTAACACATTCATTGACTCCTCTTTAGGGAAATTTTAAAATACCAGTGCATTCCTTTACCTTATAAGAAAGAGACTCAGATTCCTTTTTAGGGGAAAAATGATAATGGACCCCTCTATATCTACTGAATCAGGAATTTTTTGTGTCTGGTCCAAAAATCTGGTTTAACAAGCTCTCAGGGTGCCTTTGATGAAAGCTAAAGTTTGAGAAGTATCAAGTTTAGTAAAGATTAAAATTGTATGCAGTAAGTGTAACTCAAATGATACAATGTCAGGAGATAGTCACAATACATATGAGAGATAACAGATTAATATATCTAAAATTACTGATAAGTCATGGGCAATTTATTATGCAAAAGGCATAATTTTTAGTTAAGTGATATAGAACTTCCGAGGGAAATATAAAAGCAAATGACTGATAACTGTCTTCAGCAGTAAGAGCAGGGTCACATTAGTGAAGAATCTGAAGCTGGATGGTTGACTGCCCTAAATCAACTGTGGGAGCATTTTCTGTTATTATGGCAAATTTTTATTTTCTCTTACTTGATGTACTCTCTCCTTTGCCTTCTTCACTTTGCACAGTAGTTGCATAAGGCAGATGTATCTATGGCAAGCACTTTTTGTCAAATATTATATACATAAAACGAGCCATTCGTTTTTCTTTCAGGAAGTTAATTTTGTAATTAGATTTTCTTAATACCTCTATTTCTTAATAGATTCTCAAGAGACTTGTCTTTGTAAATGAACATATTGATTTATAAATTTACCTTCAGGTCACCAGACATATTTTAACTTACTTTTCTTTTTCTTTCTCCATTTGGGTTAGCCAGTATGTATTTGGAACAGTCTTGCAAATAAGTTGATTTAAGGAACTAGAGACCATGCAAATTTTTTATATTCAAAACTAATGGAAGACACCTAGAATTGCTGCATGGCTCAGGTATGAGCAAAAGAAGTGTTATGATTTAAATTATCATTAAAAAGACAGTAAATATGCATATTGGATAAATATCAACATTAGAACAATTTTAAGAGTGAGGCAAATTGAGTTTTAAAATTTTAACAAGCCATTATTTTATGACACAGGAATCTTATTCCTGCACCGAGGAGAAAGGAAGCTCAATTAACTCATTCGGAACTTTTCTTCCTTAAGTTCATGTGACATTACTTCAATTATATCATGAATTTAAAGGAGGACATCTCAAAATATTACTCATAGTTAACAAATTCCAGGTCATTGGCATTATTATATGCCTCTATATTCAATACAGGTTATTCTATAGATTTAATTTGCTGAAATGTTTTCACTCATTCAAAATAATGACACATTGAAATTAAATATATCTTATCTGAAGAGAATTGACCTATTTCCACTAAGGATTCTTCTTTTCCAAGAACAGGAATAAGGACAGCTTGACACTTTGATCTTCTTTAGCAATAACTGGTCTGTTAAAAATACCTTGGGTACTACGCTGACTACATGGGTGACAAAATAACCTGCACAACAAACCCCCATGACATGAATTTACCTATATGACAAACCTGCACATGTACCCTGAACCTAAGATAAAAGTTTAAAAAACAAATAGTTTCAAAGGCTGAGGCAGGTGGATTGCCTGAGCTCCGGAGTTTGAGACCAACCTGGGCAAAACGGTGAAACCCCATCTCTACTAAAATACAAAAAATTAGCCAGGCATGGTGGCATGTGCCTGTAGTCCCAGCTACTCAGGAGCTCAGGAGGCTGAGGCAGGAGAATTGCTTGAACCCGGGAGGTGGAGGTTGCAGTGAGCCGAGATCATGCCACTGCACTGCAGCTCTGGGTGACAGAGCGAGACTCCATCTCTAAAAAAATAATAAATAAATAAATAAATAAAAATAATTGGTCTGTTTACACATTTTTTCACTTCTTACATAAGGTTTGGTAATTTATTTTTCTTAGAAAAATCACTTTTGAATCCCAGTTTTTTCATTTATAAGAATAATTTGTGCCTGTAATCCCAGTACTTTGGGAGGCTGAGGCAGGCAGGTCACTTGAGGTCAGGAGTTCAAGACCAGCCTAGCCAATATGGTAAAACTCTGTCTCTACTAAAAATACAAAAACTAGACAGGCATGATGGTGCATGCCTGTAATCCTTGCTACTTGGGAGGCTGAGGCAAGAGAATTGCTTGAACTTGGGAGGCGGAGGTTGCAGTGAGCCAAGATCACACTACCACATTCCAGCTTGGGTGACAGAGAGAGGCTCCGCCTCAAAAAACAAAAAAACAAAAAAGAATAATTTGTTACTTTATAATTATTTCAATTTCCTCCATTTTTTTGCTCATTTGTTTTTCAGTGAAAATCTATTGAGGGCATAGCAAGTTTCTAGGTACTGTTCCAATATTTAGTATATATCAGTGAATAAAATGCATGAGGTTTCTTCTATTATGGGGCTTCAATGTTAGTGAGGAAAGACATGGGAAAAAGCAGTAAAGTGATTTCAGGTAGAGTAAGTGCCATAAAGGTAATATAGCAGTGTAATAGGAGAAAGAATAAATGGGAGAAGGAATTTTTTTTGGAGTGGTCAGAAAAGGATACTTTGAAAAAGTGACATTTAAGCTGAGACCTGAAAGATGAGGAGGAACCAGCAACACAGTATGGGAAGATCTAGTAAAATAATATCTCCAGAGGAAAGAAAATACCAAAAGCTCTAAAAATAAAGAGGTTAAATTATATTTATTTCTATATTTTCTTTGCTGATTCACTATATTTGTGGTTTGCCTCTTTTTTCTCATTGCTTGTGGTTTAATTTTTATTCCTAAGTCAGAGAGTTAGCTTTGAATTTATTTCTGAGTTCTACTACTTGTTTTCTTTTTATTTTAAGGTGTTATTAAAATGTGATTGACAAATTGCACTTATTTAAAAAGTACAATCAGATGCATTTTTACCTATTTATACCCCCATGAAATCATCATCTTCTGTTACTATGAAGATACCCTTTGTGCTCTTTTCCTAAGCAGTCCCTCCACTTGGTGCAATCAATGCCATCCACTCTTGCCTGCTCCAGGAATGTGTTCTTGCAATCATTCCTCCTCTTTCTCCTCTGGAATCAATTTCTTGTTTCTATATTCTCCTCCACTTGCAGCCCCAGACTTTCCAAAGCAGTTCTCTATTGTCATCATCTCTGATTTCTCACCTGCCTTTCTCTCTTGAATCCAATCTAATTAGCCTCCCTTTCCCATCACCTCACCAAAATGGCTCTTGTCAAAATTTCTGATAACTTCCATGTTACCAGACTGGATGGCCAATTCTTGAGATTCAACTCTCAGCAGCCTTTATTATATATGAATTTCTTTATTTGTTAGTTGTTACAACCCATAGAATATAAGGTCTTTGTATCATTCACTGCTATATTCCTAAAATCTATTGTAAAATCTATCATAGTTCGTAGCACATAGTAAGGGCAAGTTACCTATTTGCTGAATGAATTGAATCTCCTTCATGTGTAGTTTTCTAGTGTATAATCTTCTCTATAATATTTTATGTTCCCTTTCTCCATTGGGAAGGGGGTGCATGTCAATATCATTTCATAGGTCACATGAGTTTTTTTTTTTCCTAGTTACTAATATTCTTAAAAAGATTTGATCTTTAGGGCATATACTGAGTGGGGTGAGTCAAGGAGAGTGCTTCAGTATTGTTTGTTGACTCTAATCATCTCAGGAATTTTTTGTTTGTTTGTTTGAGACAGAGTCTCACTCTGTCACCCAGGCTGGAGTGCAGTGGTGCTATCTCTGCTGACTGCAACCCCTGCTTCCGAGTTCAAGTGATTCTCTTGTCATAGCCTCCCAAGTAGCTGGGATTACAGTAGAGATAGGGTTTCACCATTTTGGCTAGGCTGGTCTCGAACTCTGGGACTCAGGCATTCTACCCACCTCAGCCTCCCAAAGTGCTGGGATTAAAGGCTTGAGTCACTGTGCCTACCCTAATCATCTCAGTAATTGGACTGTAGGCTAACAGGAAGTCTTTCTAGGTCATAAAGTATTGTTGTACGGTATGTTTCCTCATGGAAATTTATATAACAGTTATTTCAAAGCTGTCTGCTCTTCACTTTTTCTCCTTCACTCTAATGTACTCAAGCCTGATTTTTGCAAAGAAGGCATGACGTTACCTTTTGTTACTTTTGTTACCGCTAAGTCCTTCTTCCCTTGATATTCCAAGGTCTTAAATGGGCTATTGATACTCCCTACTCCCAATCTATTCTATTTATTTACCTGAAATATTATATTTTTTGTTTACTTGCTATTTTATGTATCCCCCAACTGGAACACAAGCATCATGAGGAGCTCTGTTTATTTTATTCATTGCTGATTTCATTGTGCCTAGAAAAGTGCCAGGCATGTTATTGGCTTAGTAAATCAATGCATGAATCAACTTAAATATCAGGTGTTATGTGTGCCTCAGTAAGGAATATGAAAAGGCCACAGGTGTGAACCATCCAAAATTACTTTCTCTCATCAAAAATTCCAACTTGGCATCCATAGGTTTATTTGAGTTCTTTACACATGCATTTTTTTCAATACTGTTCATTGAAAAGAAAGCTTCAGTTAGCCTTTCTACCTTCTTTATTATCTATGAGATTTGTTATACTTCCACTTTTGGAGGAACATGGGTGATTTTTACATAATTTGTTACCCATTGTTTTGTTTTCAAAATAATGTTTTCTTTTGTTTCTTGATTTAAAAGGTATAAATAGGTTGGAGTTTAATAAGATGAACAATGTATATTTCTTAATGGGGGGAAGAAGAAGACAATTAAACATACAGGTATGTTTGTGTATTTCATGGTGTGAAAATGAGAGTATTCTTCACTGTTGCCTGCCGTTTTCTTAGTGAATTAGAAAATTATCACCTGAATGTGGGACATTGTGGAAAAGAATATGATATATTTTAGAAGAACAATGGCATGATACAGTAATCTAATGAAAACCTTAGGATGCATTGTCAATGCTGAATGCCAGTTTAAGGTTTCTAACCATTAATTCGTAGTGAAAACAATCAACCCAGATGTGTGGAATTTTTTTTCCAGCAATGTTCAGCCACTAGAGTCCACATATGTAGAAAGAGTAGATTATTGAATTCATCCAGGGTTAGAGCATATGTATGCTAGAGAGAAACTGAGACAACTAATGCAAGCAAATTTGCAAGAGTGACTATGATGTACTACACCATCAAAACTGAGAAAGAAGAGTGTGTAAAAGGGACTAATGGATGGTGAGTAAATTGCTGGAATCAATCTAAAAGTCTTGTTTAGGTTTTAAAAAATGTCTGAGGTGGAAAGTGTTTTATTGAATGAACTGGAAGTTTGAGAGGTAGTAGATGTAGGATGTTTCAGATCACAAGAGGTAAAGAGTCAAGAAACTTTAAGGTCAGGATATTCAATGGATTATTAAGTGAACAGTGAAAGCATAAAGATATTTCCTTGTCCGTATACAACCTGTCAAATCTTGCATGTTCTGGCCCCATCTCTCACTCAAGATTTATCTTAAGCACCTTATTCTTGCTCCATAAGCTTTGGCCACATCAGTTTATTCTCAGTTATTTCCCTCCTAAGCACCTTCTCACAAGATGCTAGTTTTATTGTACAGGTTTCTAGCTTAGAGGGCTTTTATGACCTGCCTCTCTCCCCCGCATCTTACCTCTCACATCTTTTCTCTGTGTCTCTTAATTTAAGCTGTGTCAAAAGCAAACTCTCACATCCCACACACACTATTTTCTATTCAACTGTCATATTACATATCACTTCTTATTGTTATAATTATATATTTTGCTTCATATAGATATTTGTGATATTTATCCTATTTTGTTGTTGACTGCATATGCTAGTTTTACAGCTGAAATTATTAAAGGATCTGTTTTAAATTCTTATGGTGGTAAGAATTAACTCATTATTTTATAAGCTAGTTTCATGAGTTATGAGTAAATTTTTAATTGTTACTTTATTTTTTTGTGAGATCCTGAATTCTACTGTTGGTTTCCTGATAAATATTTCTTATTTTATTTTTCAGATTATCATATCTTCCTTTGCATTAATTTATCAGACTTAGCCTCTTCTTCTGCTGGTAATATTAATCTCAAGGACAAAGTCAAAAGTATTTATAAGGATTCAAAGAGGTGCTCGTAGAGCTATTGAGAATTTTTTTATTTATTCCTAGCATTTAGAAATACTCTAAAAGGTAAGATAAATAAAAGAAGAGATGAGGCCAGGTGCAGTGACTCACGCCTGTAATCCCAGCACGTTGGGAGGCCAAGGCGGGCGGATCACGAGATCAGGAGATCGAGACCATCCTGGCTAACACGGTGAAACCCCTTCTCTACTAAAAATACAAAAAAAAAATTAGCTGGGCGTGGTGGCAGGCACCTGTAGTCCCAGCTACTCAGGAGGCTGAGACAGGAGAATGGCCAGGAGGCAGAGCTTGCAGTGAGCTAAGATGGCACCACTGCACTCCTGCCTGGGTAACAGAGTGAAACTCTGTCTCCAAAGAAAAAAAAAAAAAAAAAGAAGAGATGAAAAAGGAGACATTACAACCAATACCATAAAAATTAAAAAGATCATTAGAAGGTATTATGAGCAACTGTATGCAAATGAATTGGAAAACCTGGAAGAAATGGATAAGTTCCTAGACATATATACGTACTAAGATTGAATCATGAAGAGATAGACCACCTAAATAGGCCAATAAGAAGTAATAAGATAGACACAGTAATAAAAAGTGTTCCATCAAAGAAAATCCCAGGACCTTGTGGCTTTCCTGCTGAATCCCACTAAACATTTAAAGAAGAACTAATATCATTCCTACTCAAACTATTTCAAAAAATTGTGGTGAAGAGAGTACATCCAGATTCATTTTATAAGGCCAGCATTACCCAGATACCAAAAACAGACAAAGATACAACAACAATGAAAAAACAAAACGAAATGCCAATATCTCTGATGAACATAGATGGAAAAACTGTCAAAAAATACTCACAAACTGAATTCAACAACACATTATAAATACTATTCATCATGATTAAGTGAGATTCATTCTAGAAATGCAAGGATGTTTCAATACATGCAAATCAATAAATGTAATACATCACATCAACAGAATGAAGGAAAAAATGATTTCAATAGACACCAAAAAAGCATTCAATAAAATTTAACATTCTGTCATGATAAAAAAAAAAAAAAAAACAACTCTCAACAAAGTAGGTACAGAAGGAAAATACCTCAATTAGTTTTATCTAATTACGAACCAACCTGCTGTGACTCTAAGACTAGAGTCACATTACTAGTGCCAATAACCTTTCCATACCATGGACCACCCAGTCTGTGTGTATGCCCCAAATTATAAGTCTTGCTTCCCAAATAAAACATTTTAAATTTAGAGATTCATCTCTAGTTTTATTTGACTTTGACACTAGTCATAGATCCAGATCACCTGAGTTAGATTTTCCAGCGGTGAAAAATAAAACCCATAATTTGTAAAAGGTCACAGGTGACTCACATATAGCCAAGTGTAACAGCCACTGTTTTAGACATGAGTATATGCACAGAATGAGTAGCTGTTTACATGTAATGAGTATAGAATGAATAGCTGTCTAAATGAGTAGAATGTTTTAATGTCTTCTGTTAAAGTCTGAAATATTCTTGTAGGTTTACCAGAGGCTAACTACTCTAATTTCTGGATACAATATGCTGAATTACAATAAATCAGTATTTATGATGTCACTGTAATTGAGTTTGAAATCTAATTAACTTTACATTTTTACATTTTGCCAAATATTTCCAAGTCTGTTTTTAACATTAAATGCTCCTGGCTCAGTGATATGGAGAAAAATAGCATCTTAAATCATTCAGTACAACCTAATTATAATTTGAATAAATACATTGTCACTTTTATCAAAGTAGGTTATTCACTAAAATTTTAACCTTTATTAGTTTGCTTAGAATCATAATGAAATAATAAATCAAATGTAGTATTTTACATCTTAAAACTTTTAGTATTTTGAAAATCTTGGAAGCAATTAATATAAGAAAATTTTATATGTTGTTGACACCAATGCTTTATAATTATGGGATTTTATTTTTCTTGACTTATGATTATAATAAAAGAGGCTTAGTAGTAGTGATCTTCATTGTTGTAGTTGTGGATTTGTTAAAACTCATTTCTGGTAGGTGAAATAAATCAGCGCATTGTGGCTTTAGGAAAATTCAATGCATATGTATGTGAAGGGTGTTTTATAAGGACATAGGAGTCTCACAGGCCCCACTGAAGGGGGGGTTCTATAGCAGTGCTATAGCTGCCTTCAGATGGGCAGTGGAGCCAGGCCCTGGACGACAGTCAGGGTCTTCTCTCCATCTTTCTTCTTTTTTCTTTCTGGGTACCTGCTTACATTTTGGTTGTTTGTTGGTTTTGGTTTGGGTTTTGTTTTTTGATTTTTGTTTTTGTCTTTCTTTGGACTGTTCTGCTACATTGTCTGTATACAGCAGGAGACATAACCAACTGTTTCCAGGTTTTGCATTTCTATTCAGGAGATACATCCAGACAGAAGCTAGAATCTCTTAGACACAGCCAGATTCCAGGAATTAAACTCTGGTACTGGTCAGTTAAGGGCAAAGCCACCCTTAAGTCAGTTTCTATGGCTAGAGTCATAGGTCATCATGAAAAGATATTTCATCCAGAATCCAATCTGGTAACCTTGTAGATTGCCTAAGTCAGTTTCCAAGGAAGAAGATTACTAGGCAGAAAGTTTAGTAGATATCCACTTGTATTAGTCTGTTCTCACACTGCTATAAAGAACTACCTGAGACTGCATAATTTATGAAGAAGGAAGTTTAATTGACTCATAGTTCTGCAGGTTTAACAGGAAGCATGACTGGGAGACCTCAGGAAGCTTACAATCATGGTGGAGGGTGAAGGGGAAGCAAGCACATTCTCACATAACAGAGCATGAGAAAGAGAATAGGAGCAAGGGGGAAAGTGCCACACACTTTTAAAACCACCAGATCTCATGAGAACTCACTCTCTATCATGAGAACAGCATGAGGGAAATCTGCCCCCATGATCCAAACACCTCCCACCAGGTCCCTCCTCCAACACTAGGAATTACAATTCAACATGAGATTTGGGTGGGGACACAGCCAAACTATATCACCACTTCCAAGCCTAACTGAACGCATGTGGCTAAAGGGGACCTTTTCTTCATGTTTTGTGTATACTTCGTTATTTAATGCACACATTGATGCTGGATTAAGAGGTAGAACTTAGGGGTAGAACTTCAACAATGTTACTCTTATTTTCAGAACTTTTAATAAATTGAAGATTTCTCTACTTAAATCTCTTGAACTATCTAGAGAATAAATTTCAGAACTGTATCCTTATTTAAGAATCACTAAAATCTGGCCCTAGCCTTCCAATCAAGTACTATTTTGCACTCCTCCTTGATTCTTCAGCCAAACTGGAGAACTTCTCCTTAATTACAACCCACTCTCCATGCTTTTTGCTATCTGTTTAGTTCACTCAAGGGGTCTTCCCACTCATATACGAATATGCCCAAATCTTATACATTTTTCACAGTTGAAATGTCGGCCCCTACAGTGACCAACTCCTCACACCAAAAGGTGGCATTATTCTATCATTAAACAAACAGTAACTTTCCTACTGTGTACCTTAATGGCTGCACTAAGGAAACAGTACTGAAAATGATACGCTCCTTTCTTCAAGAGGCAAATGTTAGCCCTGTGAGCATGGGTTCAAGAAAAGGAGCAGCACATGCAAAGCCCTGGGGGTCAGAAGAAGCAAGCATAGCAAGATAACTCAAAATGTATGAACCAGGCTACAGAGTAGGTCAGAGATGTAAGCAGAAACTATTAATACATAAGTCACTAGGTAGTCTGTACTTTGTCATGAAGATAATGGTATAATCAATTATAGAATACTTTGATGCAGGAAGGTAAAATGTGCCCTTGCAATGGTTTTCAAACTATCTACACAAACTACTCTAACAATCATGCATATTCTGCAAATTATAGCTTGATCATCACTTTAAAATACTTAGTATGAAAATAATGTGCATTGTCACAATAACCATATTTGTCATTACAACAAAAAGGAGAGCTGGTAAATTAAGTGTGATTTCAAGTGCTATGACTTGTCGATAGTTTAAAACAGTCTAAATTTTGCAAAAAGAATGTTTCATTGACGGTGACCATCAAGAATATAAGATCTCCATTGAAGGCTCTTGATCAGGAATTATATGGAGCATTTTAAGCACAAAACTGTATATGAAAAGTCACATAGAACTTCCAATTTCTAGTTCTATATATAAGGAGACTGGAAGTTACCACTTGGTCCTAATAACAAGTAAAACATATCTTAATAAATCTAAAAGAATATAAATCATATAATATCCGCTCTCAGACTGCAGTGGAATTAAACTGCCATTCAGTAACAGAAAGATAGCTAGAAAATCCCAAAATATTGGGAGATTAAACAACACACTTCTAAGTAACACATCAAAGGACAAAAAAAAGAGCGCGGAAAAAAGACATCTCAAGGGAAATTTTAAAATATTTTGAACTAAATGAAAATGAGAGCATGACTTACCAAAAACAAGCCAAAGGCCTTACCAAATGCTTTACCAGAGAATATATACAGACAGCAAATAAGCATGTGAAAAGATGCTCCACATCATATGTCCTTAGGAAAATGCAAAATCACACAAGAAGTTGTCATTGCACACCTATGAGAATAGCCAAAATCCCGAACACTGACAACACCTGATGCTGACGAGGATGTGGAGCAACAGAAACTCTCATTCATTGTTGGTGGGAATGCAAAGTGGTACAGCCACTTTGGAATACAGTTTGGCAATCTCTTACAAAACCAAACAAACAATCCAGCAATTGTATTCATTGGTGTTTACCCAAAGGACTGAAAACATATCCACACAAAAACTTGCATACAGATGTTTATAGCAGCAGCTGTTGGAGGCGGAAAGAATGAGGGTTGTGATCAACTCAGTATGCCACTGGAGGCTGTAGGAGTAAGCAGCAAACTGTTACTCATAAATGCAGAATGTTGGCAAGCTGACAAACTGCATATGTCACCCAGAAGGAATGCTGAGGGCAATCACACCCCTAATCTTGTGATTAGGTACATCTGAAGTCTGTTAGTAATAATATGAACCTGTGATGAATTAATCAGCTGACCAATCGTTACCTTCTCCTCCCTGCTCTTGCTATCCAATAAATACGAAGGGCTATAGAAAGCTCAGGGTTGCTGCCTTTGCTCACTAGAAGCTGGGAGCTCTCTTGTTCTTCTCCTGGCCCCTGCCTTTAAAACAGTTTTCTTTTCTTTTCTTTTCTTTTCTTTTCTTTTTTTTTTTTTTTTTTTTTTGAGACAGAGTCTCGCTCTGTCCCCCAGGCTGGAGTGCAATGGCACAATCTCAGCTCACTGCAAGCTCCACCTCCCGGGTTCATGCCATTCTCCTGCCTCAGCCTCCCGAGTAGCTGTGACTGCAGGCGCCTGCCACCACGCCCAGCTAATTTTTTGTATTTTTAGTGGAACGGGGTTTCACCCTGTTAGCCAGGATGGTCTCGATCTCCTGACCTCGTGATCCGCCCACCTCGGACTCTCAAAGTGCTGGGATTACAGGCATGAGTCACTGCACCAGCCTACAACAGCTTCTTTTGTCTTACGTTTCCATTTCTACGTTGGTCTCTCTTCATTCAGTCTTGAAGGTCTCAGGTAGTAACAGTAGTAACTGTAGTAATGGCAGTCTCGAGTAGTAATTGTGGCAGTCAGCCACAAGGAGCTTTATTCATAATCGTCAAACTTGGAAGCAACCAAAATGTTTTTCAGTAGGTGAATGGATAAACTTTGGGACATCCAGACAATGAAATATTATTCAGTGCTAAAGAAACGTGCAGCATGAGAGTAAATGGATCCAAATCTTTGAAATGAAGGGTTTTTTTTTCTATCAACTAATAAGCAAAAATGTTGCTTTTCAACCATTTATATTCATTTCTGAGTCTCATAAACTTCACATGTTCCTTATGCATTAATTCAACAATGGTTAAAAAAAAAAAAAAAAGAAAAGAAAAAGTAAAAAAGGAAGGAAGGAAGGGAGAAATGAGTTACCAAACCATGAAAAGACATTGAGGAAACTTCATTAATTTAAAGACCAATTCGAAAAGGCTACATGCTTATGATTCCAAGTATGTGACATTTTGGAAAAGGCAAAACTACGGAGACAGCAAAAAGGTCAGATGTTGTTCGGAATCAGGAGGTAGAATGAATAGGCAGAGCACAGAGAATTTTTAGGGCAGTGAAACTATGTGATACTATAACGAAGGGTTTACTATCCGGTTTGCATGGTTTTGTTGGATCATTAGCTGTTGTCATGTAGATAGAGGCTCACATGTCATTACACATTTGTCCAAATCCATAGATGGTACAACACCAAGAATCAACCCTAATATAAACTGTGAACTTTGAGTAATAATGATATGTCCATGTAGGTTCATTGATTGGAACCAATGTACTACTCTGGTGAAGAATGTTGATAATAAGGAAGGCTATGGATGTATAGAGGCAGGAAGTACATGGAAACTCTCTGTAACTTCTGCTCAATTTTGCTGTGTACCTAAAACTACTCTAAAAAGTAAATCTTATTTTCCTTTTGCTATACAAAGCAAATAAAAAGTTACATAAAACTCTACGTAAGTGAGAAAGCTGATGCTTCTCATTTAAATTTTTTAAAATATTGGAAATTTTTAATAATTTAATATATGAGGCCTTTCCTAATTCATGGTTAAAAAAAAAAAGGCAGGCCGGGCATGGTGGCTCAAGCCTGTAATCCCAGCACTTTGGGAGGCCGAGGTGGGTGGATCATGAGGTCAGGAGATCGAGACCATCCTGGCTAATACTGTGAAACCCCATCTCTACTAAAAATACAAAAAAATTAGCCGGGCGCGGTGGCGGGCGCCTGTAGTCCCAGCTACTCGGGAGGCTGAGGCAGGAGAATGACGTGAACCCGGGAGGCGAAGCTTGCAGTGAGCCGAGATCGCGCCACTGCACTCCAGCCTGGGGGACAGAGCGAGACTCCGTCTCAAAAAAAAAGAGGCCGGGCGCGGTGGCTCAAGCCTGTAATCCCAGCACTTTGGGAGGCCGAGGCGGGTGGATCACAAGGTCAGGAGATCGAGACAATCCTGGCTAACATGGTGAAACCCCGTCTCTACTAAAAATACAAAAAAACAAAACTAGCCGGGCGCGGTGGCGGGCGCCTGTAGTCCCAGCTACTCGGGAGGCTGAGGCAGGAGAATGACGTGAACCCGGGAGGCGAAGCTTGCAGTGAGCCGAGATCGTGCCACTGCACTCCAGCCTGGGGGACAGAGCGAGACTCCGTCTCAAAAAAAAAGAAAAAGAGGCCGGGCGCGGTGGCTCAAGCCTGTAATCCCAGCACTTTGGGAGGCCGAGGCGGGTGGATCACAAGGTCAGGAGATCGAGACTATCCTGGCTAACATGGTGAAACCCCGTCTCTACTAAAAATACAAAAAAAAAAAAAACTAGCCGGGCGTGGTAGCGGGCGCCTGTAGTCCCAGCTACTTGGGAGGCTGAGGCGGGAGAATGGCGTGAACCCGGGGGGCGGAGCTTGCAGTGAGCCGAGATCGCGCCACTGCACTCCAGCCTGGGAGACACAATGAGACTCCGTCTCAAAAAAAAAAAAAAAGCTATATGTTATTTTTAACATAATGAATTTTTTCATCAAGCCCAAATAGGGGCGCCAAAACACTTCCAATTTATCCCAGGATGACATAGACATATCACTGTTTTCTACTTTTGCTCAGATTGAAAACAGCTGAAGTATTTGGGGGAAGAAAGAAATCCAGACCCAAAGGAACATACTATTTCATAAATATAGAATTAATTGATTTTGTTACTGAATAAAACAAATATGATTCAGGTGGAAATGCATGTAGGTAGTCAGCAAATGGCTACAGATCTACGGAGTATTGTCTGTTTTTTTAATACAAAATTTGAGTTATTTTAATGAACTGAACTCTCACTCATACGTGATGCCTTTCTCAGGATTCAAAACTCCTGGGTTTTTATACTGTCTTTCTCTTTGCTAATTCAAATGCAAGAAAGGTACATTCCTCCGACATCTTGCAGAAATCCTTAGGGCGTCGGAATCACAGCAGGTCAAACGGCAAATGCAGAAGCCAGAGACCGAAGGAAGATGGGTGTGTTCAGCGGCCTGTGAGAAGGCAGGTGGCTGATTGTCTCAGGTATTAGAGGGGAGTGGAGTGAGCCCAGGGAGGTGGTGGGGGCTTGAATGTCACCTTAAGAATTCTGAAAGTGATAAGAAGGTTTTCAAAGTCATGCAGGCAGATGAGCCCTCAAAATTGGGGCTTAGCCCAGGAAAGAATTCAAGGGCAAGCCGGTGGTGTTAGACAGCAACTTTTACTGAAGTGGCAGTGTACAGAAGCAGCAGAGGTACTGCTCCTTGCAGAGCAGGTCTACTCCACAGGCAGTGTGCCCACAATAGCAGTTCAGAGGCAGGGCTGCAGTCATATTTATACCTATTTTTAATTATACACAAATTAAAGGGTGGTTTATGCAAAATTTCTAGGATAAGGGCAGTAACTTCTGGGTTGTCAGGTCATTGCCATGGGAAAGGCTGGTAACTGTTGGGTGTTGCAGTGGCAACAGTAACTTGATGCACTGATGAGGTTCTTATGGAAAGCTGCTTCCACCTGGGTCCCGTTTTAGCTAGTCCTCAATCTGGTCTAGTGTATGAGTCCCCAACTCCAGAGTAGATGCCCACCTATTATCTTAAAAGGGATAGTTCCAGGGGGTTACAGGATAACATTTGACTTTTAGATTAAAAACAGAGGTTGTTCTCTTTCACCATATAGCCCTCAGATGGTGATTTCAGTGTCAGAGGATTGGGTCACTTGAGGTTGTTATAGTTGATTGTTAGTGTACTGGGAGTAAGGAGGTATTTAGTACACTGGCCAGTGAGGAAAAAGACCCCAGCAACAGAATGTGGGCTAGTTGAAGACTTTTTTCCTTACAAACACAACTCCCACCTCTCTTTCTTGTATGTAGAGTGTATCTGTAGACTGGTATCTTGGCCACTTTCTAGTGCCTGCAGAGAAACATAGCCCTGCCAGCATCTTGATCTTGGACTTCAAGCTTCTAGAATTGTGAGACAGTAACTTTCTGCTGTTTAAGTCCCCCAGTTTGTGGTACTTTGTTATGGCAGCCCTAACAGACTAATACAGTGACAGCAAACCACAGTACTATTTGCAGTATCTAGGACTTCGTCCTCAATATAAATCAGGAATATTTTTTAAAAATGTTCCAGGTGTTACAGATATTTCAAAATATCACTTATGCGTATCAGTACTTTGAAATCACAGTTATTAAACCACTGCTAAATCGTATTATTTAAGGTGTTAATAAAGGAGTGCATATATTATTATATCAAATACAATTAAGGCTACAGTGCTTATACATCATCCTAGTTTTAGTAAATGATCTGCAGATACTTACTTTGCATCAATGAGGCTTTTTCTGGCACTCTGTTCTTTTGTAATTCTTTATCAGGCTTGCTCTGACATTCTGTTCTTCACAATTCTTTATCAAAATCTCCTATATTTACCCCTGACAGTGTAGCTAACAGACATGATTAGTCATATCCTTCAACATTCCTCAGTTAGTGAAAGTTAGATTAATCTTCAATTTCACTACAGAACCACTGTTTAGGGCAGCTGCTCTGAGCCCAATTGCTAAGTGACACAGGAGAACAGGCTCAACTCCCTGATGTGGAGGAGCACCCTTCCCTGGAATGTGTCACAGTTTTTACCCATGGCTTGGTAATTGCCACAAACACTGTAGCCTACTGAATGAGGTGCCAGCAGCTGCCAGCTTTTGTTGACGTTTTGGAAGAGAGAATGCCTGTGGAAGCCTAGTAGGAATGATGCAGAGTAGGGGGAGCTGTAGCTCAAACATGCACAGAGACAGCGGTGAGGAGCCACTCTTCCTGGAGGAAACTACAGAGATTCCCATACTAGAGATGGCAGGCAGGGATTAGGGGACCGGGAAATGGAGCAGAAATCAGGCTGATCAACGAAAGGACTCTCCACAGAGCTTGATGCTGCGGTCCCCCTTCTCTACTGCACCGAAAATCAGTGGGGTAGAGACGCAGCATTGACTTTTCTGTAGACAGGGCCATCCTTAGGGCATGCAAGGCCCCAGCAAAGTGTGTGTGTGTGTGTGTGTGTGTGTGTGTGTGTGTGTGTGTGTGTGTATTCTTTGTCTATGAAAACAATTTGATTTAAAAATGCATTACAAAACTCATGGTCCCATGTGAGGTATAGTCATTTATAAATAAAAATTTTTTAATGAGTATCAAAAGACACTAACTTTTTCATTGCCCAATCGTTGCACATGAAGATTCTTCATAGTGTCCAGGCACCATCTCTCCCTTTTTGGAGTCTGGATCCTCCATGTTTTTTATTGTCAAATGTGCACAATGTGCTGTTCTTGGCTAATTTTGTATCTTCTCTGACCAGACAAAGATGACAACACTGCTATTACAATGCCATGGCCCTTTAGAACCTGTTTATACAAGTTGAAATGATAGAGATTTTCTTGCCCTTCTGGTTTCCTAATACCATGTATTCATTGTTAAGTATGTCATTACCCACAGTGTTGATCATCTATTGTACCACCACGAACAATGGCTTCCTTCCAATGACCCTCGAAGGTTGCTTCTGTGCTTCATTGATGAGAACCACAATTACAAATATTATCCAAGCGGGAAAAATCTAAATAATATTTCCTCTTCTAGTCTTGTTAAATTTACCATTTGGAATCTATAATATGTCTTCATCTGAACTCTTTAGGCCATAATCAACACATGGCTAAAATGGGATTTCTTTCCGTGGGGCCTGCATCCCTGCTTTCTACCCCTTGTACCCAGTGGGAGGTCAGATCTTGTGAGGAGTGATAGAGCAGCTCCATCCCCACAAGAAATGTCCACCCGTCTGTTGGCATGGCTTAAGATGAGCCCAGGAGAGTGCCCCATTTCTACATGCATTGGAGGCAGGGCATTGAAAGGAGGGGCCCACTGGTGTTTTAGAAATCTCTGGGGAGAGAACAGCCTGATACATGGGCTGGAGCCAGTGGTGGGGCTTGGGTTGGGAGTGGAGGCTGGGAGACTGGAAGAGGAGGTGACTGGCCTGGGTGCCATAGTAGGAGCACACAGTATAAAGGACATCTGTTACCACCCTCCCCATCCTCATGTGTCATAGTCCACAGGTGCCAGATGTGGCATCACAGTTGGAACACCAGGCAAGGGCTGTCACAAAGGCCCACACATATTTGCAAGCCCCAGAGTTGGGAATGAACAGTTGGTAGCCTAGAGCCCTGAACTGGAAATATGTAATAATCTCTAGTAAATCTAACAAAAAAAATAAAAAGAATCTCAGTTGCTTTAATATAGTATAATAAAAAGAAATACCATTTCATAAAAACCATACCCCAAAATAATTGGACCTTGGTGGATTCAGGAGGAGCTGCCAAATGGAGTAGGGTCATTTCATTGTATGTCAAAGTATCACTTGTAAGATGGCTGGGATAGACTGAATCCTGCCTCCCCCCTCCCCGACAAATTCATATGCTGAATCCTGAATCCTCAGTGTGATAGTATTTGGAGGTGGGGACTTTGTGAGGTGATGAGGCTTAGCTGAGTTCATGAGGGTGGGGTCCTCCTGATGGGATTAATGCCCTTATAAGAAGAGACCTAAGAACTTCCTCTCTCTCTCCGCTCCATATGAGCACACAACCAGAAGGTGGCCATCTGCAAGCCAGGTTGTCTGTCAATAGCTGTAGGATGCTTAGAACAGTTCCTGGCATGTAGTAAGCTACGTGTTTATTAAATTAAATATACACAAATAAAAGTAAAGTACCTTTTAACTGCCTTTTATGTGTATATTATCAGTTTAAATATTATTTTTTGATGACAGAAAACAGTTTAGATCTAATGCCTCAGGTGTTTTTCTCCTTTTCCTTTTCTGTACTATTACTGGGTTGTTGTTCATTTATATATTATTTTTCTCTGTCTTGTAATTCATCAGTGACACTGAAGCCTTTATGTCATAGTTGGTTTCCCTTTCCTCATCCAAAAACTTCCTAAAGAATAGAAAGCATTTATACTACAAAAGAAAAACATTCATTAATAATTTAGATTTTCCTATACACCTATGTGTAGGCATTTTATTTTTCCTTTTGTCAGAGGGAAATTTTATCTTTAACCAATGATATTATCACACAATTGAATAAGTCAGCATTTTTATTTAGAAGACAACATTTTTCAAGTAGAGAAAACTTGATCCTCTGAATATTTATTTCTTTATCTTAAATAAATAATGATTATCTTTGCAAACACAGTGATTGCAAGATATGTACTTCTGGCTTTCTCTTAACCTAGAGAAGTTTTGTTGTTATTTCATTGGTTTTGTTGTGTTTCAGAGATAGCACATTTAGAACATTAGGAATGTTATCTTGATTTTGTCCAAATCTTTGAAGGTCCTCCCGGATTGATATATGCAATTAGTGGTCTTTTTATACTATACTAATACTATGGAAATGGCATTGCATTTGAGAGACATTATTGCCTTTGTATTTAATAATTAAATATACAAACTGATCTTCATCAACTTTTTCTCTATGGAAACTGGGTTCTATTCAAAATATATCAGGGTTATTTTCAATATATTCATTTCCCATCTCAGGAAATATGGAGATGCCAAACTGCCTCTGTGCCTGAAAAGCTGTAGCCCCTGTTTAGGATACCTGGATTTCACTTGTACACCCCATTCCCCATCTTTTAATTCATGGGCTTTTATTTAGTGGAGAAGAACTGATTGTCTTTAGTGAGAGAATTTCACTAAAAGTGAAGCATCAAATGTTTGGGCAAAGTGGAGGTTATAGCTATCTTTTTTTTGTACAAGGAAAAGAAATAAAAGAAATAGTGTATTAGCCTGTTCTCACACTGCTATAAAGGAATACCCAAGACTAGGTAATTTATAAAGGAAAGAGGTTTAATTGACTCACAGTTCCACATGGCTGGGGAGGCCTCAGGAAACTTACAATCATTGTAGAAGGGGAAGCAAGCACATCTCACATGGCGGCAGGAGAGAGAAGAAACAAAAGTTCAGGTGAAACTGCCATTTATAAAACCATCAGATCTCATGATAACTCCATCACTATCACAAGAACTGCATGGGGGAAACTGCCCCCATGATCCAATCCCCTCCCAACAGGTCTCTCCCTTAACACCTGGGGATTACAATTCAAGATGAAATTTAGGCAGGGACACAAAGTCTAACCATATCAGATAGGAACCTGAACCAGATCTGGTAGAGGCTGGTCTTGGGGACTGTCTCATCCAGAGCTCCCTGACTTCCCTGAGTGAGCTTTGGGGAATCAGAACATGGCTTTGTATTCATCCACCAGAGGGTGGCCATACCCTGTTACTGATGGAAGAATCTGGGGAGGTCAGAGATTTGCCTACAGAGCTGCAGGGCTCTGCTGCTGGTCACCCACACTGCAAAACCCAAACCTCCCTCTACTGGGCCCTCAGTTTGCGCACAGAAAGAAACCCGTTGCCTTCCTTTAATCAGACTAGGGCTCTAACCTAGTGAACTATCAAACCAGAAGCATAGACCACTCTTCCTTAAGTTTGAAGGTGTGCAGTCTTCCTCCTGTCATTAAAAAAGAAAACCTGTGTCCTAAGGATCCAACCTTGGTAACAACCAGCAACAGCCACACATACATGAAGTTCTCTTTATTCTCATGGCTCTGCAGATCTTCTCAAGCATGGACAGTTCATTGTCAATGATGTTCTCAGCAGGTTAGGGACAGATGGCAGGGGGCGTTCCTCCTCCTGAGCCACAGGTAGAGGTTAACTTTACCTCTGTTTGTCATTGTATATGCCTATCAGAGCTGAATTATGTAGTCCTCAGACAACTATTAATTTAAAAGAGACAAGGAATCTTTAATTCTCTGAATAAGAATTCAACAAAGCAGGGCCAGGGGCGGTGGCTCATGCCACTGCACTCTAGCCTGGGCAACAAGAGCAAAACTCCGTCTTGGGGAAAAAAAAAAAAAAAAGAATCCAACAAAGCTATGGATTTTATCTTATCCTTTTTGTTTTTGTTTAGAGACAGAGTCTCACTCTGTAACCCAGGCTGGAGTGTGATGTCGCGATTTCGGCTCACTGCAACCTCTACCTCCCGGGTTCAAGCGATTCTCTCGCCTCAGCTTCCCAAATAGCTGGGACTAGAGACGCCTGCCACTATGCTCAGCTAATTTTTGTATTTTTAGTAGAGACAGGGTTTCACCACGTTGGCCAGGCAGGTCTCAAACTCCTGATCTCAAGTGATCCTCACGCCTCGGCCTCCCAAAGTGCTGGGATTACAGGCGTGAGCCACTACACTGGGCCTTATTTTATCCTTTGAAAATGAGAAAGAAAAATCTAAAGCTCTTCCTTAAATCTAAGACTCGCAAGAATTTATGTCTTTGATGAAACAGATATGTGAATTTAAATATTTTATCCAGGGCTAAAAGTATTAAAACTACCAATCAGAAACCCGTATTTTCAGGAGACATGTTACCAGCGATGGGATGACTTTGACACAATAGTGGTTCTCGAGAGTTTGTGGGAGGAACGGGGAGAAACACAGTTTAACTAGGCTAGCATACAGTTAAGCAGCCACTAGCAGGCTTTCCCTTACTGGAAGTCCCATCCAGAGAAAAAGGCCTTTGAGCTAAATTTAGGTAATTTGCAATGAGACAATATGTCACACTACTACCAAGGAAACAATGATTTATTGTAGGGAAAAAATTCAAATCAAAACAATAGAACTATTCATTGTGGAAAAATTATTAAAACAAAAACCTCTGTGTTATGTTTCGGTTTCAGGAAAAATAGTAATCATCTCAATTTATAACTTCTGATGCCTCAGAAAGAGGAACAAGTGATAATTGTTCATCTTTACTATGGGAAGTACAGGAATCTTACTAAATTTGAGAGTTCTGTCATTAATTTTTAAGACTACTTATTGTTTCATATCTTTAATTCCTTAAAACAATATATCTCAAACTGTAAAATAAACCATAAAGGGTACTAACATATATTTCATAATAGATAAGTCAAGAGTGAAATAATACAATACAAAAACAGATACAGTGATATATGAAAACTTAAATTAGGATGAACTCGATTTATTAGAAATTAATGTTATATTTTAAAAATGAGGCCAGCATAAATGTATACAGTTTTGGAAGAAAGATTGCTGCACATACCATTTGTAAAAGGAAAATCCAGGTGGACTATATACTAAAACTTAAATAGACGTATATAATTTTATTCCCTTTTGTGTGTGTGTGATACAGACACACATGGTAAAAATTGAAAATAACCATTGGATAAACTTCAACATAACAAAACTCAGAAAATATAAAGAAAAATAATAACATAATATTAAAAATTATGTGGCAAAAGTAAATGCAAGCCAGAGAGAAAATATTTGCAACTGATTAATAGTCAATATAAATTCTACAAACTGAAAAGAAAAAGATATTCAAATAAACAATTGGACAAAAACGAAGCAATAGACAATTACAGAGGGAAAATTGCCTATTGCTAACAAATACATGGAAAGAAGTTTAACCTCACAGGCATTTAGAGATGTGAAAATGGAAAATTATAAATTAGTCTTTATTTATCAGATTGGCAAAATTTTAAGCATTCACTGTTGAAAAGATTTTGGTGAAACAGACGCATACATCGGTGGTAGAAGTATGAATTTCAACAATGGCAAAGTAATTGGAAAGTAATCTGGTGGTTTCTGATAACATTTAAGTACATATAATGCTTAATCTATAAATCTCACTTTTATGATACACATTCTATAAAAATATAGATACATATAAATTTACACATACATGTATGCATGATATAGTTTGGATATTTGTCCCCACCCAAATCACATGTTGAATTATAATCTCTGATGTTGGAGGTGAGACCTGGAGGGAGGTGACTGAATCATGGGGCCAGATTTCTCATGCATGGTTTAGCACCATCCACTTGGTAGTGTTCTCATGATAGTGAATTTTCATTAGATCTGTCTGTTTAAAAGTGCATGGCATCCCCCCATCACCACTCTCCCTCTTGCTCCTGCTTTTGCCATGTGACATGTCTTTTCCCCCTTTGCCTTCTGCCATGATTGGAAGTTTCCTGAGGCCTCTTCAGAAGTAGATACCGCTCTGCTTCTTATACAGCTTGCAGAACCATAAACCAATTAAACCTCTTTTCTTATAAATTACTCATTTTCAGGTATTTCTTTATAGCAATGCAAGAACGACCTAACATAGTACATATATAAGTACATCATCACATACATAAAACATTTTCATTGTAGACAATAAATATATAAATAATAAAGGAAATTGTCCCTAGTTTGAAGATAACCTTGAATCTATAAAGTGAATAGGGTCACAGACTTTCAGGCAGAGTTGATAAAGCAAATACATCCACCTAGGATTATTCTGGGAAAAAAAATCTCTGAATTCAGAGGCAGAAAGTTGTGCTTTACAGAAGTTTTCTACTGGGTTTATTAGATATTTTCATGTTCCCCAATAGAAAATATATTCTTCACGCTATTCTAAAAACATATATATACTTTTTTACGTTATTTTGCTTTTATAACTGACTGTCTTCTGCTACCCAGTTCCAGAGATTTGAGGTATAAATACGCCATCTAGAAAGTACTTGGAACCTTCACAGCTGACAATATTTCACATTTCTGAAATATTAAAAATTCAAGCAAGTGTATCAAAATATCAAAGAAAGTTAGTATTGCTAATGAATATGTACTTTTTCATATATGGTTATTGGAAGGTAAGGTATTTTTTTATTTTAAACAGCTAAATGGCCTTTGATCAGTTATGGTTATGTCTCCATCTAGTGGTAGGTAAGTACTCTAAGGATTTGCACAATAAGTGAGGCCATTGTCACACTGAAACAGCTGAAGTGCTGAATACATAGGAAGTCTGTGGTTTTTATTGGGTACACATCATCAGGGTCACCACAATTTGTCTTTTTTTTTTTTTTTTTTGAGACAGAGTTTTGCTCTTGTCACCCAGGCTGTAGTAGTGCAATGGTGCAATCTTGGCTCACTGCAACCTCCACCTCCCGCGTTCAAGCAATTCTCTTGCTTCAGCCTCCTGAGTAGCTGGGATTACAGGCACCTGCCACCACGTCTAGCTAATTTATTTATTTATTTATTTATTTATTTTTATTTTTATTTTTATTTTTATTTTTTTTAGTAGAGACGAGGGTTTCACTATGTTGGCCAGGCTGGTCTCGAACTCCTGACTTCAGATGATCTGCCCGCCTTGGGCTCCCAAAATGCTGGGATTATATAGATGTGGGCACCACACCTGGTTTTGCTTTTAATACAGGAATGAAATAATATTTTCTGCTGATAACTTTCATTTGAATTCCTACTTGCAAATTTAGTAACATCAAGTTTTTGAGGTATTCACAAAGTCTTTTCAAACATTAACTAAAATTCAAAATTTTAGATATATATTAAAAACACTAGTGGCCCTTATTTATGGATTCGTTAGCTATATAGGCCATTTATCAGTACTTCCTGAACTTCAGAGCCAAGACTTCTTATTCACACTTATTTATAGCCTTCAGACCTTTTTAAATATGAAGAGTCCCAGGTATAACATTTATATACCTTTGGGATGACTCTCCATTTACTAACTAAACCTTTTGAGCCTTCATTCTGTCATATGTAACAATGTCAATAAACACTTCACAAACCCATAATACTTTCTGCAATTATATACATTGTCTCATGTAATCCTTCCCACCACTCCCTGAGGGCAATAGAGAAAGTGTTTACTGTCTCTATCTTATGATGAGGAGCATGTAGTCCAAAGAGATCTTATAACTCATCCAAACTCAATAAACTGGCAAATGGCAGAGTTAGAAATTTATATTAGATTTCTTGATTCCAAGTTCAATGCTCTTTGTAAGATTTGCCCCATTTACAACTATGATGATTAAGGGAGCTAATGTTTCTATAAATGCTTAAGTCCAATAGAACCATAATTTATTGTAAAATTACATAATAAAGATAATGAGGTCCCTCAGTGTGAGACATTTAGGGGGAGATCAGACAGAGAACCCTTCATAAAAGCATATACATCAGGCTGAATTTAGCTGACCCTCAAAATGAAAATTCTCTAGAAATTTGAAGCCTATATAATTTATTCAAATATATATTTTTCTATCTTCCCACTCTCTTTCTGTGGCCATCATCTTAAAACATTAGTAGGTGAATTATTGCTAAGTTTTCTTACATAAATTAGATTAATAACAAGAAAAAAGCTACATAATTTAACAAATGTATGTCTATAAAAGCAAACAACAACAACAAACCCAAACTAACTAAATGCCTGCATGTGTTGGTTGTATATATAAGGTGCTGTATGTAACAAGTGTGTATGTTGGAGCTGGAGTCTGCTATAAAGAACAGTAATGTCAGGTTCTTTCCCTTGAAGTTTTTGTTTCCCCTTCTCCAGCACTTCCCTTTCCCATTTCACTCTGTTCCCATCAAAAGGATTCTGACTTACATAAAATGACAGAACCACAGGAATGGGAAAGGGAAATAAAAACTGAGTCTTTTTTTTTTTTTTTTTGCTCCTGTTTCATGACATCTGCACATAACATCTGAACAAGTCACCTTCCAGTCTTTAAGTTCAGTGGTATCTTTAAGTACTTGTTGTATGTCTTTGTAGAAAAGCAGATTTTGAGTATATGCTCTATGTAGAAGGAAAGCTGAATTGCAACCTCAATTTCTCCAAATTTCTGCCTCCTGAGCACCCCCTCCCCACCCAATCCATGAACATCTTTACAAGTAACAGAAGCATGTCAGGCATAGTGGCTCATGCCTGTAATCCAAGCACTTTGGGAGAACAAGGTGGGAGAATTCCTTGAGGCAGGGAATTTGAGACCAACCTGGACAACATAGAAAGACTCCCCCGCCCCACCACAAGAAGTTTTCTTTTTCTTTTTTTTTTTTTTTAATTAGCCAGGCATGGTAGTATACATATGAGGTCCCAGCTACTAGGGAGGCTTGGGTAGGAGGATTGCTTGAGCCCAGGAGTTCGAGGTTAAAGTGAGTTGTGCCACTGTACTTTAGCTTAGGCAACAGAATGAGACCGTGTCTGAAGAAGAAGAAGAAAGAAGAAGAAAGAAGAAGGAAGGAAGAGGAGGAGGAGGAGGAGGAGGAGGAGGAGGAGGAGGAGGAAGAGGAAGAAGAAGAAGAAGAAGAAGAAGAAGAAGAAGAAGAAGAAGAAGAAGAAGAAGAAGAGGAAGAGGAAGAGGAGGAGGAGGAGGAGGAGGAGGAGGAGGAGGAGGAGGAGGAGGAAGAAGAAGAGGAGGAAGAAGAAGAGGAAGAAGAAGAGGAAGAAGAGGAAGAAGAAGAGGAGGAAGCAGTAGCAGCAGCAGCAGCAGCAGCAAAACCCAAAGAACTAATATAATACTTGCTCTCTTCCTTCTCTGCCACTACAGAAAACAGAAGAGGACTAGAATTACCTGTGGTCCTAATAATCTAACCAGGCATACTCAAAACTAATCACAAATGTTTCTTTTAGGATGAATACAAGGCCTAAAATTGACTTTGGAAACATTGACTATCTTCCCTTCCCATCACAGGCAATAAACAAATGTGGGCTGCTGCACATCTTTTCCTGCCCCGGAGAAGGTTTTGTTACATCTAGACAAGTGATTTCCTAACCTGAGGTCAATATTATCTTAATCATATTTCACAGATAGACCAATGTTTAGCATATTCTCCAAACCACAAGAAATTTTGAGTTGTACTTAGAAAAGACATTGGGTTGAGGGTCAGAAGATCAGATTCCAGCCCCAGCTGTCATTGGCAGATAGGATCCTGGGTGGGTCATTTACCACTCAGGACCTTAATTCCCTCTTTGAGAATTTAAGGGGTTAAAGTAGAGAATCTTAAAGCTGTCTCCTAACATGATCATACTTTAAGCAAGAGCTGGAGATGAATTGCTGACCTTTCCTTCATAGTCCGTGGTAGTGAAATGAATCGATTCTCTGAGCAATCCTTGCAGAAGAACCTGCTGTGAAGATAACTGAAGCAAGCTTGTTAAAAGCTCTTCCAAGAGTGGATCCCACCTTTCCCTTACATTTAACATGTCATTTAACATAGTTAATCTTTGTGTTTTCAAGAGCCAAATGGATAAACACTCAACTTCAGAGGTGTTTTTTTCTGCCTCTTGAGAATCACAATTATCATTGCTGGTCTTCCTTTTTCTTTTTCTTAGTAAACTTTAATCTAGATTTTAAAATTTCATGGAAATAGATACTTGGGTTATTTCAGTTTTTTTCCGATATATAATTTGAGTTTTTTTCCTTTAAGGTACTCTTCTGGGCTCCCTCTCTGAAAGAGGAGTTGCCTATGGATAGAAAGTTGCTCTTTGTCCTCAATTAGCCAACAAGGCCCATCAAGGTTGCCCTGTTCAGTGTGAAGGCCATCTCACTCCCAACCTGCCCTCACCCCTTACTACTTGCCCCTCCAGTGATCCTGGATCCTTTTGGAGAGAGGCTGTCCTAACAGCCCAATAGAGGAATCAGGCACCGGGATCAGCTGTTTCCCTGCTGTGTTCCCTAAGTTAATGTCATGCTCTCCTATACCCACATTTTTGTCCCCCCGACTTTTACAAAAATTCTCAAAAACAATATCCAGAGTGCCATGGTTTCCAAATGATTTATTCCTTTGCAGAAGACCCCAAGAAGTCCCGTCTTCTTCAGGGAAATCTGGGACAATCCAATTGCATAAATTTCCAGCTAGGGATATCTAGGGATTTTCTTAAAGCAAGGAGTTATGAAGTGCTTCCAACTACTCCTGAAGTTTCCAGCTATGAGGCCAACCAGAGACTCTTTCAGTCCCACATACACGAACCCTCTGGGAGACACCCACTCCTTCTGGAGCCATAAGCAAGCAGGAAGCGGTTTTAGGACACTCACCAGCCCCCACTTCCTTCTCACAGAAGGGTCTTTCTGCCCCTGCATCCCACTCTGCTGTGGCTCCAGATTCTGATACTGTCCCTGGGTGGTCCCATGACAGCCACATGAGAGTGCCACCGTTCATTTCTTCTCCATTCCTACTCCCATTTATAAGGTTTTGTTTATTTCGCTGGCTGTTAGATGTTTATTGTATCAGTCTCTATACATCTTTGTATATCTGAATTAATTATAACAAATAAAATGGAAAAGGATTGGAACTATTTTATCATTTTCCACACTAGCTAATGAAAGCACTGCTTCTTCGAGAAGGTATAACTTCTTACTGAGTTTTTCTAATGCTATATTTCTAATCGGATTTAGAGAAAATAAAAAATAGCTGCTAGTTGAGAGATCATTTACACACTTGAATATATAACAATTATGTGGAGGCAAAAAGGTAAAATTTTGTCTTAAGTTTCATTTTAAAGAAATTAAACTGGCCAGGTGCAGTGGCTCATGCCTGTAATCCCAGCACTTTGGTAGGCCAAGGTGGGCGGATCACCTGAGGTCGGGAGTTCGAGATCAGCCTGACCAACATGAAGAAACCCTGTCTCTACTAAAAATGCAAAATTAGCTGGGAGTGGTGGCACATGCCTGTAATCCCAGCTACTCAGGAGGCTGAGGCAGGAGAATTGCTTGAACTTGGGTGGCGGAGGTTGCATCATTGCACTCCAGCCTGGGCACTCCATCTCAAAAAAAAGAAAGAAAGAAAAAGGAAAAGAAAAAGAAATTAAACTTAATCAATATCATTTCTTAATAAAATTTTAGAAAGCTTCTGATGTTCTTTTCAACAGATATTTATTCATCACTGTATTAGGCTGGGGTTCCATTAGGAGCCCTGGAGCACACAAATTAAAATAGCATGCTCCATGCCAGTAGTTTACAATCAAATAAGGAGGTAATAAATTCCTATACTAGCACTTAAAATTTATTTGGGAAACAAAGCATAAAATAAATACTATATTCATGGAAAGTTAAAGACTAATGGGAGAAAGTACTTACAAACTATGCATCCAACAAAGTTCTAATATCCAGAATCTATAAGGAACTTACACAGTTAAACAAGCATAAAACAACCCCATTAAAAAGTGGGCAAAGGGCAAGAACAGATACTTCTCAAAAGAAGCCATACAAGGCCGGGTGCGGTGACTCACGCCTGTAATCTCAGCACTTTGGGAGGCCAAGGCAGGTGGATCATGAGGTCAGGAGATTGAGACCATCCCTGGTTAACACGGTGAAACCCTGTCTCTACTAAAAATACAAAAAATTAGCCGGGTGTGGTGGCGGGCGCCTGTAGTCCCAGCTACTCGGGAGGCTGAGGCAGGAGAATGGTGTGACCCAGGAGGCAGAGCTTGCAGTGAGCCGAGATCGTGCTACTGCACTCCAGCCTGGGCGACAGAGCGAGACTCCATCTCAAAAATAAAAAGACATATAAGTGGCCAAGAAACGTATGAAACAATGCTCAACCTCACTAATCAACAGAGAAATGAAAATCAAAACCACAATGAGATACCATCCCATACCTGTCAGAATGGCTATTATGAAAAAGTCAAAAAAACAACAGATGCTGGCATGGCTGTGGAGAAAAGGGAAATCTTATACACTGTTGGTGGGAATGTAATTTTACCCACTGTGGAAAGCAGTTTGAAGAGTTCTCAAAAAATTTAGAACTACCATCTGACCCAGCAATCCCATTACTAGGTATATATCCAAAAGAAAATACATAATCCAACCCAGCAACCCCATTCCTTAGAGAGATATATATATATATCCAAAAGAAAAGAAATCATTTTACCAAAAGACATGTGAACTTGTATATTTATCACCATGCTATTCATAATAGCAAAGACATGGAATCAACCTAAGTGTCCATTAATGGTGGATTGGATAAAGGAAATGCGGTACATATACACCATGGAATACTACACAGTCGTTAAAAAAATGAAATCATTTTCTTTGCAACAACACAGATGCAACTGGAAGCCATTATACTAAGCAAATTAATGCAGGAACAGAAAAGCAAATACTGCATGTTCTCATATATAAGTGGGAGCTAAACATTGAGTACTCATGGACATAGACACTCGGGACTAATAGAAGGCGGAAGGAGGCAAGGGTTGAAAAACTAACCGTTGAGTATTATGCTCACTATCTGGGTGATGGGATCGTTCAAATCTAAGCATTCCATAATATACCCATGCAACAAAACTGCACATCCCTTGAATCTAAAATAAAAGTTAAAATTATTTGTAAAAAAGAGAAAAGAATGTAACCATTAATAATAAAAAAAGAAGTTGAAGACTCTACGGTTCATGAAAATGTATGACTTGAGAGGTAGTTTGCTGTACTTAGCACTACAGATACGTACACATCAAGGCAACATCATGACAAGGCTGACTTTTGAAGCCATCTCCTACCACACAAAATAATTAGAAAAATGGATACAATGAACCAAATTAAATTTTAAATGTATCACTGAAATATGTAAAATTATGTGTCAATTATAAATTTAAAACTTAATTTAAAAATACATAACTGAGATTGAAATTAAGAAAGAGAAATCCTGGGCCAGGTATGGTGGCTCACGCCTGTAATCCCAGCACTTTGGGAGGCTGAGGGGGGCAGAGTTCGAGACCAACCTGAGCAACATGGTGAAACCCCAACTTTACAAAAAATACAAAAAATTAGCAGGGCATGGTGGCACATGCCTATAGTCTCAGCTACTTGGGAGGCTGAGGTAGGAGGATTGTTTGAGCCTGAGAGGTTAAAGCTGCAGTGAGCTGAGATCAGGTCACTGCACTCCATCTAGCCTGAGAGACAGGGTGAGACCCTGTCTCAAACACACACACACACACACACAGACACACACACACACACACACACACACACACACACACACAGAGAGAGACAGAGATCCTCAGGGCGAGGAAATAAATAGAATATTCAAAATCAATGTAGTGAGTAAGAGCTAAACCAGGTAAATCCCTAGGGGGAGCCCATGATTTTAGCACATACCAGGGTTCTGGATTTGAGTCTAAAGTCCCATGCAACACTGGCACCTAGAAATGGGCTCTTTAATAAATCTGACAGCCAGTCCATAAAATGAAAATTAGAACACCCTTACCACTAAGCCAATGAAGCAGCAAAGAAGCAAGTCAACCACTCTGTGCTGTGGGAGAAAAAAAGACATAGGAAGCACATCTCTGAACCTTGCTGATGCTATTGTATGAATTTACATTATCCTGTCTATGTGGAAAACCCCCACTGAGAAATTCTTGTATAAATTGAAACTACTGTGCCCGTGGTAGAATCAAATGTGCCCCTTGCAACAGGAAACCGCCACAAACCAGTGCACTTGATGCCTGTGGAAAAACTCCCACTGAAGATGAGTTCCTAGAAAAAAATGTACAATCCTCAAGAGGAGACATAGAACTAGGGAAGAGAGGTATCTGGGATGCCATGAATTAGAGAAACCACATCTAAAGAAATACAGAGAATAGAAAAATATGAAAATGGTTTAAGGATGTCTACAATATTCAAAGAGAAGAAAGCAGGAGAAAGCATAATAGACATAATGAAAAGGATCAGGCACGTTTAAGAAAGAACACAACAGAAATTCTAAAAGTGAAAAATAAAGTAATTCACACTTCCACATCCAGACAGCATAATTAGAATCAGACTCTCCCTGCTATCATAAACAAGTAAACTGGATAAAATATAAAGTGATTTTTTCATACATTAATTGCCCCAACAATTGTCTTGCTTTCTGCATAGAGATGAGTTTTGGACCACAACTCGACAGGGAAGGCCCAAGCAGAGCACAGTGGGTTCCTAGACTTTAAGAGATAGAGATCAAGGTTCAGGGAGTCTGAGGTGGCAGGACTTTCCTGGGGAAAGTACATAATAGAGCCAAAGACAGAAAGAGCTGCAGAAATCTGTCTAAGGGCCACCTGAAGCCATTATGTAAGAGGGAGCACAGGACTGTGACCTTAGGAGAAGGAAAATAAACAAAGTGAGCTACGTGCATCACAGGAACAACTCATTACCTGGAGACAGTTACCAGGTTACAGCCCAGAGAGGCAGCAGTCTGGAGTTGAGGGGTCAGAGGCTGGGGTTTAGTGGACAAGGGCAGAAGATCAGAGAGGGAGGTGCTGCACAGAGACCTACAGAGGGGTACTCTCAAGTCTTTAGACGAGTATATCTACATTTGTATAGGAAGTTACCTGGGGCCAGAGACATAGTCACCAGGAAGACATAGGCAGAAAACTCTCGAAGCTCAGCTAGGTTGGGAATAATTGGTGTTCTCACTAGCTAGAGTGGAAAGGACTCTACACATGCACATGGGGCATCGGGTAGAAAACTAAAGGGGTATTGTCTTAGTACTGAGGCTATGTTCACTCTAGACCAGGGGTGTCCAATCTTTTGGCTTCCCTGGGCCACACTGGAAGAAGAATTGTCTTGAGCCACACATAAAATACACTAACACTAATGATAGCTGATGAGCTATTTTTAAAAAAATGACCAAAAGAAAGTTACAAACTTATGTTGGGCTACATACAAAGCCATCCTGGGACACCTGTGGTCCACGGGCCATGGGTTGGACAAGCTTGCTCTAGACTAAAGGCTGTTCTGAATCTCTTTAACAAACTTCAGAACAGGGGGGAAAAAAGCTAACATTTAAGATTTTTAAATTGTGGTAAAATGCATATCACAAAAAATTTAACATTTTAACCATCTTTAAGTGTATAATTCTATGGCATTAAGAACATTCACCATGTTGTGAAACCACCACTGCTATCCATTTCCAGAACTTTCCATCATCCCAAAAAGAAATGCTACCCATTAAACAATAAGTCCCTGTTCCCACTGCCTCCAGCCCCTGGTAACCTCTACTCTAGGTTCTGTCTCTATGAAGTTGTCTATTCCAGCTACCTCATATAAGTGGAATCATACAGTATTTGTCTTTTTGTTTCTGGCTTATTTCACTCGGCATGTTTTCAAGGTCCATCCATGTTGTTGCATTTATTAGAATATCATTCTTTTTAAGGCCGAATAATATTCCATGGTACATATACATCAGATTTTAATCTACTATCTGTTGATGGAAATTTGAGTTGTTTCCATTTTTTGGCTGTTACGAAAAATGTTGCTATGAACATTGGTGTCCAAGTATCTGTTAGAGTTCCTCTTTCAATCCTTTTGAGTATATACCTAGAAGTGGAATTGCCGAATTATATGTTTTTTCTGTGTCTAACTTTAACTTTTTGAGGAACTGCCAAACTGTTTACCACAACAGGTGCACCATTTTTAATTCCTATTAGCAATACATAAGGGTTCCAATTTCTCCACATCTTTTTAGAAAATGCAAGTTAATTTAAGTGTTTAAATTTTTCCTGTTCAGATGGTGAAGAATTCCATTTCATTCCTTCTTGTGCCCTCCACACCCAACCAAAGGTTGTGTCAAAGTTCAAGGAACTTACACAAAGTGTTGGGGCTTGAACCCTTGGGTCCACAAAAGTTATCACTGAAATGTTATTTTCTGCTGTCTGACGCTTTCAGGGTTGGCAGGTTTCTGTGGCTTCTACACCACACGTGACACATGAGACATTCTCATAAGGCAGAGGCACCCAGCACCTGTCAATTCTACTTTCCAGCTGTAGCATGCTGCCATTTCCCTGAGAGGTCATGCAAGACCCACCACCACCAGAAAGTCAATCTCAGGTCCCCTCTACTCTGAAACACTCAAGCCTGTCTCTCAGCCCCTGGGAACCATTTTGTTCTCCAGAGGGAGTTTCACTGACCCCCTTCTGTTTCTTCCAAACTCCCAATTTCTTTTAAAAAGTTTGAAAACATTTATACTCACAAATAAAAGACCGGAAACCTTGCAGATAACTTCTGCTTTCTTACCAACCTTATACCTTCCCAGAAGCTATGAAGTGCAGTCACAGTGATCAATTGAATGAGGAAGGAAATGGGGGAAATTGGTAGGGCAGGGGTAAGGAGGTCATTACACTCAAAATATCTAGACAAATAACAAGATTTTAAGCAAATACAAATATAAACACTTGGACATGCTCTGGGAGAAAATTTGAGAAATGTAGCAAGTATAAAGAAACAGAAATTATTCCCAATCATACCACCTGAAGTTAACATTTTGATATATAGTCTTTCAGTCTTTTCTGTAAGAACAGAGATGTGCCTTAAAACTTTGAGTTCAGGACGGGTGTGGTGACACACATCTGTAATCCTAGCACTCTGAGTGACCAAGGTGGGAGGATGGCTTAAGGTCAGGAGTTTGAGACCAGCCTAGGCAACACAGCAAGACTCTATCTCCAAAGAAAACCTCTCAGACAGCGGGTTAAGGAAGGATTTGGCTTTATTTGGCCGATGTCTGAGAGGTTTTGTCCGCGGCTGGGCTATGATTGTGCCACCACACTGGGCAACAGAACGAGACCCTATCTAAAAAAAAAAAAAAGGTTCATACAATATATATTACTTGTCTTTCAACATTTTAGAGTCACCTTTTCTTAAGTAATTGAAGAAAATATTTTAAGCTTCTATTTTATGTGATTTCCAGAAGCCCAGTGTCCTTTCTACTAGCTTTGAGTTTTCTGAATGGAAGAGAACATGCTTACCTTCTTCTGATTCCTCATTTTTTACCCACTGCTTTTGATTTTCTATAGATGTCGTATGCCCTCCAATACAAAGCCATAAGTTACATGTGGCTATTTAAATTTGAGCTAGTTAAGTCTAAATAAAATGGAAACTTCGGCTCCCAGTCACACTAGCCACATTTTAAATATTCAGTAGGCACATATGGCTAGTGGCTATTGTATTAGGTAGTGCAGATCTAGAACGCCTCATTGTTGCAGAAAGTTCTATTAAACTGTGTGTTCTAGCTGACCTCAACTCAATCTGACTCCTCCTCTGCACCTGCTATCATTTCCTTTTACCATCTAGTTCCCATTCCTGTATTTCCTCAAACATCAAAAACACATTGCTGCTGGATGTGTTTTTTTAAAAGCACTTTATAAAGATTTAGCAATAGCAGATTATTGCCAAAAGAAAACAGAAAAACAACTTAAAAACAAATAGTAGGTGCCAATATTGCACAAATTTGCTAACCTGCACTGACCCAGTGTATAAATCCAACCAACTAGTTAACCAATTGGGCCTCAGTTCAGCAACTGATAGGAAAGATAATAATTATTTTTTATCCAAGAATTACCGGACTTGGAATATCTGTCATGCTCTTTGCTTCTAATTAAAAACATCATCTAATAGGTAGAATATAAAGTTAACAATCCAGAGCAGGTATTCTCATGCAATTAGGAGATGTTTATTGTCATTACAGAAACAACCTTTTCCTGGTCCCTGGCCTACTACAATTTTGTTGACCTTTTTGTTGGCTCTCTTTCCTGATCACGTGCTCCAGCATTCTATCTTTTAGGCCATCAACGTAAAAACTAAAAACGCTTGTTATTCTGTCATGCTGAACAATTTGGCTCCTGATTTTTTGAAACTCTCCCTATCTAGACTGGCCTGTGGCCCTGCCTCCTAGAGCAAAAGGACTTCCTTCATCAAGCTTCCCTAAACAAAACAGCAGTTTTTCCCCAAGAAGAATTTTGCTATTCTGTCATTGTTTTAAAATGCTGAAGTAACCACTGGAAAATTTGGTTTTATAAATGACTTTTTCTTGTTTCACGCTGCTTTTTTTTTTTTTTAACTCCTCAATGTTTCATAAATATTTTATTATTTTTTGTAAAGGTATGTAATAATATTCCATAGCTATACGCTACTTTTCTTAACTATCTCTTATGGTTGGGTACGGTTTGCAGTGAGCTATGATCACACCATGACACTCCAGCATGGGCAACAGAGCAAGACCCTATTGAATGGCTTTACTGTTGAAACATGGTAGTAACAATCCACAGGAAGATACCTAAATAACTTTGCTACAAACCCTACCTACTTAGCATACAGTGGGCAAACTGAATAATGCCATATTTAGGAGTTGTATGAATAAGCACAACACCTACGACTGTGAGTAAAATAAATGTTGTTCTCATCTTGGCATCTGCCTATAGAGCTAATCTTAATGGAAATGAAGATAATATAAATATAAGGAGTATATGGTTTACTAACCAATTCTGAATCAGAGAACTTGGAGAAAGTAAATTATATGCTCAAGACTTTAAATTCTCAATTCAAGCTTGAATAAAGAACAAGAAATTTTTTGAAGGTCCCCCAAAATTATTTCATGTAGCTGAGTAAACATTTCTTAAAAGAAAAACAAAACAAAACAAAAAGAACTAAAGTTATATCCTGTGGGTAACTGACTTACAATGAGAAATGTTTATTTTGAAGAGGCTTTAATGAACTTCCCAAAGAAGTTACCTTGGAGGGGAATGCTGATCCTCATCAAGACCCACCTCCAGCAGCTCTCGTTGCTTCTAGATCTATAATTATTTTTAAGTTCTCTCAGCTCCCCAGGCTTGATTGTATGTGTGACCTGGGAGGCAGTATTATATGCATGGAAAGAATTTCCAGATTTCTCTATTTGTGTCCATAGAAACCTAGGGAATATAAAAGGGAGTGGATCTTAAACATGTTAGATCAGAGTGAAAGAAATGTCATATTTTTACCAGGTAAGTGCTAGCATTAATGCATTTTTAGCATAAGAGCACTAACAAAAGATTCTGGGTTTGATGCATTAGCTTAGACAACTGGGAGTGGTTCTAAAAATCTGCTCCACTGGTTGACTAAAACCTAAATGCAAAGGTGACCTATGTTGAATAGAATGGAGATGTCAGAGCTTTCTAGGTATATTGTAGAGGAAGGTATCTAACCGTAAAGGAAATTTCTGCTTCCAACAAAGGTGGAAAAGAGGAACTGGGTTTTCCCTTCCATCTATATAACAAAAAAGTAGATAACATATGGGAAACAATTATATGAAAGACATTGGACATCAGAGAATGAAGGACCGGGATCCCTGTGAGATGGGAAACAAATGATGTAAGACTTATGATTGCCCTACTTTGCAGTCTTCAAAGAATCTCTAGACTGCTGCACAGGGAAGGGGAATCAGTGAGGGCAGTGGAGGGCAGTGAACTACCTGAGTTGAGACAATACTGAGAGTATGGGGAGGTCAAGGAAGCTAGGAAGGTAGAGTTCACAGGACGGAGACATAGAAGAGAGAGAACTGCAGAAAAAAGAGAACTTTGGAGATCTGCAAAAGGTGCTCTTGAGTATTTAGCTGAATATTATTCAATGCATTCATGTGAGAAAAATACTCATGGCTAGAGAAAAGGTTTAGCTGTGACAGTGCTTACCATTCACAAAAGGGCAGTGATATGGTTTGAATATGTGTCCCTTCCAAATCTCATGTTGAAATGTAGTCTCTAGTGTTGGAGATGGGGCCTGGTGGGAGGTATTTGGGTCACGGAGGTGTATCCCTCATGAATGGCTTATCCCATTCCCTTGGTGATGAGTGAGTTCTTGTGAGATCTGGTTTTGTAAGAGTTTGTGGCAGTCCTCGGTCCCCCACTCTCTCTCTTGCTTCTGCTCTGGCCACGTGAGACATCAGCTTCTCCCTTTGTCTTTCACCATAATTGAAAGCTCCCTGAGGCTTTACCAGAAGCCAAGAAAATGCCAACACTATGCTTCTATAAATCCTGCATGAGCTAGTTAAACTTCTTTTTTTTCCTTTCTTTTCAGACAGGGTCTCACTCCTGTCACTCAGGCTGGAGTGCAGTGGTGTGATCATGGCTCATTGCAGCCTCAACTTCCCAGGCTCAGGTGATTCTCCCATCTCAGCCTCCTGAGTAGCTGGGACTACAGGTGCATGCCATCATGCTTGGCTAATTTCTTTTGTATTTTTTGTAGATACAGGATTTCACCAGGCTAGTTCTGAACTCCTGCACTCAAACAATTCACCCACGTCGCCCTCCCAAAGTGCTGGGATTAGGCTGAGCCAATGCACCCAGCCTAAACCACTTTTCTTTATAAGTGATCCACTCTCAGATATTTCTTTATGGCAATGAAAGAGCAGCCCCTAACACAGGCAGTAACTGTGCCTGTTCTCACCAGCTTGACTGAAAATCTAACAATTCATGGGGGATTATGTAGCATGCCAGATGATTTTGGCTCTGGAATTGGAATAATTATCTCCAGATTGAGCACTGCTCTGGCCTCACCTAAAAAAATCTTAAAATCAAGACCCCAAAAGATCACATTTTTAGGTAGACTGCACAAAAGCATGAAGTGCAAGAATGTTTACAGAAGTACAAAAATATTCAGCACCCAATAAGGTAAAATTCAGAAAGTCTACTATCCAATAAAAAAATTAACAGTCATGTGCAGAGGCAAGAAAATACAGTCCACAATGAGGGGATAATCCATCACTTGAAACCTACTCAGACTGTCACAGATGTTGGAGTGAGCAGATAATGACATTACTCAGTTATGACCATAGGTTGTATGTTCTAAAAGATAAGTAAAGGTATGGAAAGTACAAAAAAAAAAAAAAGACCTAAATTGAACTTTTGGAAGTGAGAACTACAACATTCAAAAACAAAAAATACACTAGAGGATCTGCACCAAGTTGGCCAAATAGGAATAGCTCCAGCCTCCAGCTCCATGTGTGAATGACACAGAAGACGGGTAATTTCTGCATTTCCAACTGAGGTACCGTGTTCATCTCACTGGGACATGTCCAACAGTGGGGGCAGGACAGTGGGTGCAGCCCAACAAGCAAGAGCCAAAGCAGGGCGAGGCATCGCCTCAGTCAGGAAGCGCAAGGGGGAAGGGAATTCCCATTCCTAGCCAAGGGAAACCCTGACACACAACACCTGGAAAATAGGGTCACTCCCACCCTAATACTGCGCTTTACCAAGGGTTTTAGTAAACAGCACACCAGGAGATTATATCCCACGCCTGGCTTGGAGAGTACCATGCCCACGGAGCCTCCCTTATTGCTAGCACAGCAGTCTGAGATCTAACTGCAAGGCAGCAGTGAGGCTGGGGGAGGGGTGCCCACCATTGCTGAGGCTTAAGTAGGTAAACAAAGCTGCCAGGAAGCTCGAACTGGGTGGAGCCCACCGAAGCTCAAGGAGGCAGGCCTGCCTCTGTAGACTCCACCTCTGGGGGCAGAGCATAGCCAAACAAAAGGCAGCAAAAACCTCTGCAGATGTAAATGTCCCTGTCTGACAACTTTGCAGAGAGTAGTGGTTTTCTCAGTATGGAGTTTGAGATCTGAGAACGGACAGATTGTCTGCTCAAGTGGGTCCCTGACCCCTGAGTAGCCTAACTGGGAGATATCCCCCACTAGGGGCAGATTGACACCTCACACCTCACACGGCTGGGTACACCTCTGTGACAAAGCTTCCAGAGGAATGATCAGACATCAACATTTGCTGTTCTGCAATGTTCACTCTTCTTCAGCCTCCGCTGCCAATACCCAGGCAAACAGGGTCTGGAGTGGACCTCGAGCAAACTCCAACAGACCTGCAGCTGAGGGTCCTGACTGTTAGAAGGAAAAATAACAAACAGAAAGGACATCCACACCAAAACCCCATCTGTACATCACCATCATCAAAGACCAAAGGTAGATAAAACCACAAAGATGGGGAAAAAGCAGTACAGAAAAGGTGGAAATTCTAAAAATCAGAGCTCCTCTCCCCCTCCAAAGGAATGCAGCTCCTCACCAGCAATGGAACAAAGCTGGACGGAGAATGACTTTGATGAGTTTAGAGAAGAAGACTTCAGACAATCAAACTTCTCTGAGCTAATGGAGGAATTATGAACCCAGTGCAAAGAAACTAAAAACCTTGAAAAAAGATTTGATGAATGGCTAACTAGAATAACCAATGCAGAGAAGTCCATAAACAAACTGATAGAGATGAAAACCATGACACGAGAACTACATGACAAATGCACAAGCTTCAGTAACCAATTCGATCAACTGGAAGAAAAGGTATCAGTGATTGAAGATCAAATGAATGAAATGAAGTGAGAAGACAAGTTTAGAGAAAAAAGAGTAAAAAGAAATGAACAAAGCCTCCAAGAAATATGGGACTATGTGAAAAGACCAAATCTATATCTGACTGGTGTACCTGAAAGTGATGGGGAGAATGGAACCAAGTTGGAAACCACTCTGCAGGATATTATCCAGGAGAGCTACCCCAACCTAGCAAGGTAGGCCAACATTCAAATTCAGGAAATACAGAGAATGCCACAAAGATACTCCCTGAGAAGAGCAACTCCAAGACACATAATTGTCAGATTCACCAAAGTTGAAATGAAGGAAAAAATGTTAAGGACAGCCAGATAGAAAGGTCAGGTAACCCACAAAGGGAAGCCCGTCAGACTAACAGCAGATCTCTTGGCAGAAACTCTACAAGCCAGAAGAGAGTAGGAGCCAATATTCAACATTCTTAAAGAAATTTCAACCCAGAATTTCATATCCAGCCAAACTAAGTTTCATAAGTGAAGGAGAAATAAAATCCTTTACAGACAAGCAAATGCTTAGAGATTTTGTCACCACCAGGCCTGCCCTACAAGAGCTCCTGAAGGAAGCACTAAACATGGAAAGGAACAACCAGTACCAGCCACTGCAAAAACATGCCAAAATGTAAAGACCATCGATGCTGGGAAGAAACTGCATCAACTAACGAGCAAAATAACCAGCTAACATCATAATGACAGGATCAAGTTCACACATAACAATATTAACCTTAAATGTAAATAGGCTAAATGCTCCAATTAAACGACACAGGTTGGAAAATTGGATAAAGAATCAAGACCCATCAGTTTGCTGTATCCAGGAGACCCATCTCATGTGCAGAGACACACATAGGCTCAAAATACAGGGATGGAGGAAGAAATGGAAAACAAAAAAAGGCAGGGGTTGCAATCCTAGTTTCTGATAAAACAGAATTTAAACTAACAAAGATCAAAAGAGACAAAGAAGGCCATTACATAATGGTAAAGGGATCAATTCAACAAGAAGAGCTAACTATCCTAAATATATATGCACCCAATACAGGAGCACCCAGATTCATAAAGCAAGTCCTTAGAGACATACAAAGAGACTTAGACTCTCATACAATAATGATGGGAGACTTTAACACCCCACGGTCAATATTAGACAGATCAACAAGACAGAAAGTTAACAAGGATATCCAGGAATTGAACTCAACTCTGCACCAAGATGAACTAATAGACATCTACAGAACTCTCCACCTCAAATCAACAGAATATGCATTCTTCTCAGCACCACATCACACTTATTCCAAAATTGACCACACAGTTGGAAGTTAAGTACTCCTCAGCAAATGTAAAAGAACAGAAATTATAACAAACTGTCTCTCAGACCACAGTGCAATCAAACTAGAACTCAGGATTAAGAAACTCAATCAAAACTACTCAACTACATGGAAACTGAACAACCTGCTCCTGAGTGACTACTGGGTACATAACGAAATGAAGGCAGAAATAAAGATATTCTTTGAAACCAATGAGAACAAATATACAACATACCAGAATCACTGGGACACATTTAAAGCAGTGTGTAAAGGGAAATTTATAGCACTAAATGCCCACAAGAGAAAGCAGAAAAGATCTAAAATTGACACCTTAACATCACAATTAAAAGAACTAGAGAATCAAGAGCAAACACATTCAAAAGCTAGCAGAAGGCAAGAAATAACTAAGATCAGAGTAGAACTGAAGGAGATAGAGACACAAAAAACCCTCCAAAAAATCAATGAATCCAGGAGCTGGTTTTTTGAAAAGATCAACAAAATTGATAGACTGCTAGCAAGACTAATAAAGAAGAAAAGAGAGAAGAATCAAATAGATGCAATAAAAAATGATAAAGGGGATATCACCACCGACCCCACAGAAATAGAAACTACCGTTAGAGAATACTAGAAACACCTCTATGCAAATAAACTAGGAAACCTAGAAGAAATGGATAAATTCCTGGACACATACACCCTCCCAAGACTAAACCAGGAAGAAGTTGAATCCCTGAATAGACCAATAACAGGCTCTGAAATTGAGGCAATAATTAATAGCCTACCAACCAAAAAAAGTCCAGGACCAGATGGATTCACAGCTGAATTCTACCAGAGGTACAAGGAGGAGCTGGTACCATTCCTTCTGAAACTATTCCAATCAATAGAAAAAGAGGGAATCCTCCCTAACTCATTTTACGAGGCCAACATCATCCTGATATCAAAGCCTAGCAGAGATACAAGAAAAAAGCACAATTTCAGGCCAATATCCTTGATGAACATTGATGCAAAAATCCTCAATAAAATACTGGCAAACTGAATCCAGCAGTACATCAAAAAGCTTATCCACCATGATCAAGTGGGCTTCATCCCTGGGATGCAAGCTGGTTCAACATACACTCAAATCAGTAAATGTAATCTAGCATATAAACAGAACCAAAGACAAAAACCACATCATTATCTCAATAGATGCAGAAAAGGCCTTTGACAAAATTCAACAGCCCTTCATGCTAAAAACTCTCAATAAATTTGGTATTGATGGAACATATCTCAAAATAATAAGAGGTATTTATTACAAACCCACAGCCAATATCATACTGAATAGGCAAAAACTGGAAGCATTCCCCTTGAAAACTGGCATAAGACAGGGATGCCCTCTCTCACCACTCCTATTCAACATATTGTTGGAAGTTCTAGCCAGGGCAATGAGGCATGAGAAAGACATAAAGGGTATTCAATTAGGAAAAGAGGAAGTCAAATTGTCCCTGTTTGCAGATGACATGATTGTATATTTAGAAAACCCCATCGTCTCTGCCCAAAATCTCCTTAAGCTGATAAGCAACTTCAACAAAGTCTCAGGATACAAAATCAATGTGCAAAAGTCACTAGCCTTCTTATACACTAATAACAGACAAACAGAGAGCCAAATCATGAGTGAACTCCCATTCACAATTGCTTCAAAGAGAATAAAATACCTAGGAATCCAACTTACAAGGGATGTGATGGACCTCTTCAAGGAGAACTACAAACTACTGCTCAATGAAATAAAAGAAGACACAAACAAATGGAAGAACATTCCATGCTCATGGATAGGAAGAATCAATATCGTGAAAATGACCACACTGCCTAAGGTAATTTATAGATTCAATGCCATCCCCATTAAGCTACCAATGACTTTCTTCACAGAATTGGAAAAAACTACTTTAAAGTTCACATGGAACCAAAAAAGAGCCCGCATTGCCAAGACAGTCCTAAACCAAAAGAACAAAGCTGGAGACATCATGCTACCTGACTTCAAACTATACTGCAAGGCTACGGTAACCAAAACAGCATGGTACTGGTTCCAAAACAGAGATATAGACCAATGGAACAGAATAGAGCCCTTGGAAATAATATTGCACATCTACAACCATCTGATCTTTGACAAACCTGACAAAAACAAGAAATGGGAAAAGGATTCCCTATTTAATAAATGGTGCTGGGAAAACTAGCTGGCCATAAGCAGAAAGCTGAAACTGGATCCTTTCCTTACACCTTATACAAAAATTAATTCAAGATGGATTAGTGACTTAAATGTTAGACCTAAAACCATAAAAACCCTAGAAGAAAACCTAGGCAATACCATTCAGGACATAGGCATGGGCAAGGACTTCATGTCTAAAACACCAAAAGCAATGGCAACAAAAGCCAAAATTGACAAATGGGATCAAATTAAACTAAAGAGCTTCTGTACAGCAAAAGAAACTGCCATCAGAGTGAACAGGCAACCTACAGAATGGGAGAAAATGTTTGCAATCTACTGATCTGACAAAGGGCTAATATCCAGAACCCACAAAGAACTCAAACAAATTTACAAGAAAAAAACAACCCCATCAAAAAGTGGGCAAAGGATATGAACAGACACTTCTCAAAAGAAGACATTTATGCAGCCAACAGACACATGAAAAAAATGCTCATCATCACTGGCCATCAGAGAAATACAAATCAAAACCACAATGAGACACCATCTCACACCAGTTAGAATCGCGATCATTAAAAAGTCAGGAAACAACAGGTGCTGGAGAGGATGTGGAGAAATACAAACAGTTTTACACTGTTGGTGGGACTGTAAACTAGTTCAACTATTGCGGAAGACAGTATGGCGATTCCTCAAGGATCTAGAACTAGAAATACCATTTGACCCAGCCATCCCATTACTGGGTATATACCCAAAGGATTATAAATCATGCTGCTATAAAGACACATGCACACATTATGTTTATTGTGGCACTATTCACAATAGCAAAGACTTGGAACCAACCCAAATGTCCATCAATGATAGACTGGATTAAGAAAGTGTGGCACATGTATACCATGGAATACTATGCAGTCGTAAAAAAGGATGAGTTCATGTCCTTTGTAGGGACATGGATGAAGCTGGAAACCATCATTCTCAGCAAACCATCGCAAGGACCAAAAACCAAACACCGCATGTTCTAACTCATAGGTGGGAATTGAACAATGAGAACACTTGGACACAGGAAGAGTAACATCACACACTGGGGTCTGTCGTGGGGTCGGGGCATGGGGGAGGGATAGCATTAGGAGATATACCTACTGTAAATGATGAGTTAATGGGTGCAGCACACCAATACGGCCCATGTATACATATGTAACAAACCTGCACGTTGTGCACATGTACCCTAGAACTTAAAGTATAATAAAAAAGAAAAAGAAAAAAAGAAAAATACACTAGATACGATTAACAGATTAGACATTTCATGAAAAAAGATGAACAAACATGAAGAAATAGTAATAGAAACTATCCAAAATGAAACATAGAAAGATAAGAAAAAAGGACAGAGCATCAGTGAGCTGTGGGATAATTTCAAGTGGTCTAATATATATATATGGAAGTGGAGTCCTCAAAGATAAGGAGAGAGAAGGGAAGGCAGAAAAAAATAACTAAAGAAATGACGGCCAAATATTTTACTAATTTGTTGTAAATCATAACACAGACCAAAGAAGCTCAACAAATTACAGGCACAAGAAATATGAAAAAAAATTCACCAAGTCACATTTTAATCCAGTTACTCAAAACCAATTTAAAAAATTGTAAAAGTAATCAGAAATACTTATGTATCGAGGAAAAATGATACGAGAGCACATTTATTGTGAGACACAATATGTATTCATCTGTTTCCACACTGCTATGAAGAAATATCTGAGACTGGGTAATTTATAAAGAAAAGAGCCTTAATTGATTCACAGTTCCACATAGCTGGGGAGACCTCAGGAAACTTACAATCATGGCAAAAGGCAAAGGAGAAGCAGGCACCTTTGTCAGATCCTGGGGTCTAGATCTAGCCCATGCTGAAGTATGAGGGAAGTGGGTGGATGGGCAGAAAGAACACTCAGGGGGCCTTAGGCAGGTGAATATGGTTTTATTCAGCAGCAGCTCTCATTAACAACTTTCCCACACTAACTCTTTACACTGTCTTCTCTGTCTCAGCTGTTTAAGCTAGTGGCTCCCACATACAGCTGCACAGCTGGCTCTCCCCTGCCTTCGGGGTCAGCAGCTTAACTCTTTCTGTCTCTGGACACAAGCCAGTCGAGCTGTGTCCTTGCTCCCTCCTGTTTGTCTGCAAGACAGATAGCTCTGACTCTCTCTTTCTCTGGGCACAAGTGCACCTGCCATGTTGAGCCAAGCCAAGCCCACAAGCCCCTGTATAGCATTAGCAGGGCAATTATACATTTTACAGGCAATAGTGGTTCAGAGCAAAGTATGAACTTACACAAACAGGTTATATAACAAGTGGAGGTTTGCGCCTGCACGCCAAACTTGCTGATTCCTGCAGGCCTGGATATCCACATTGGTCTTTTCTTTGACCAAAGTACATCCATGTACCTTACACTCCATCCTCTAGGCCGAGAGAGACATAGGCCTTGGACACACAGGTTTGATACACAGGCTTGGCACACAAGCCTGATATACAAACTTTGGGCACACAAACCCAATACATACACATAGGCTTGACACATAAGCCTGACCCATAAGCATTGGGCACACAGGCCCGATTTATACACACAGGCTTGACACATACATAAGCTTTGATAAACTGCCCAGCTATTGGCACTGATTACCATAAGTGTTACCTTCTTGGTGACTGCCATTTACATTGCCGTGAGTTTAGCTCATTAGCTACTTTGCCTACACTGGTTTTAAACCATATGGTGTCAGTACTAGGCTGGACTGCAACAACAGTCCAGGCAGCAGTAGCACCTTGGCTAGACCCATCTGTATACCATGCCCTATTAGGAATGGGGGGACGCTCTTCCTAATGGTGAAAGCATAGGATCTAGGGATGCCTTAGGCCCCACAGCCTTATTTTGCACTAGGACTACAGGTCCCAAGACTTTTTGCAACTTTGCTGCCAAGGGACTTGTACTTGGCATACTTTGCTGCTCCAAGTAGGCACCCCACTTCGCTAAAGTGAATGTCTGTGCCTTCTCTGTCTGGGGGGTTGTTCCCCATGAACACACCCCTCCTGCTACTAGGTGAGTCATCCATATGACGACTGTAACCCATCCTGCCACACTTTTTTGAGCCTAAAGGGCAGCATATGTACTTACTGTTTTCCCAGTTCAGGGAGTGGTTACCCATGAACATACTCATCCTGCTATTATTAACTGCTTCTCTACCAAGAAATACTGGAGCTCAGCTCCCTTCCATAGTTGGGACCAAAAACCTATTGGCATGCTCAGGCACTCCATGTGCTGCTAAGCCCTAACTGAAACTTATCTGTGGTGACATGCACATCTAGCTTAAATGGGCACCTCTAGTCGACTACCCATAGGGCTTGTGCCTGCTAAATAACCTATGTGCCAGAAAGACTGTTTCAGTCACATCATCCAATCCCAAGCAAGAGGGGTGTTGCTGCTTCTAAATCTGCAATAGAATCAGAGGTTAGCATAACATCATTAATAAGACCGTGATATATGGTGGGGCTATGCATATAGCCCTGCAGCAACACTGTGGAGGTCCATCATTGCCTTCTTATGAAGACAAGCTGTTCCTGGCTCTCTGGAGCAATGTTTATTGAGAGGAATGCGTTGGTCAAGTCCACCACACAGTGGTACTGTGCCAGTTCTGTTGTCAGGCAGTTCATCAAACCTGTGATGGAGGGTCCAGCTGCATGCAGTGGGGGTGTTACTTTACTCAGTTTCCAATAATCCACTGTCATCTGCCAAGTCCCATCAGGCTTTCTTACTGGCCATACCGGGGAATTGTAGGGGCTATGGGTACCACGCACTATTTGCACCTCTTCTAACTTCTTGTACCTCTTCTAACTTCTAAATAGTTTCAGTTATATCGGCATGCCTCCCTGGCAAGAGGTATTGACTAGTGGAGGTAACCCACTGGGGTTGTGGCAGAACTTGGGGCTGATGATGTGTATGTCCCCGCAGTACCAGCTTTACTACATGAACTGGGAGTCTGAATTCTCTGGCCATGGTGTGTAAGTCCAAATCATGCAAAATGTTCACCCCCAGAATATATTCAGGTATAGGAGAGACATACACAGTGTACAGGCCCGGGGGCGCCAAGAGGCCAATGCCAAGATGCAGGAAGGCAGGTTTCACTTTCACCAGCTGGCCCCATAACCCTCAGTGAAAGCAGCTTTGCCCGGAAACGTATCCGGGTTCCCATAAACAAGACTGCAGTGTGCACCAGTGCTAGGACCCGCTGTACATTAGTAGGGGACCAGTGGATTACCAGCTCCACATATAGACTCCGGTCATCAGCCCCCCGCTGGTGCCCGGCACCTCGGCCAGTTCCCTAATCAAACAGGAAAGGCCCTGTATCTCCGCCTGTCTGCAAATAGTCCTTGAGTTGCAGTGTCCGGGCGGGAGTAAGTTGAACAACATTGTTTTGCCCCATCTTGGGCATTCTCTGAAATTGTTGCTCTGGGGACAATTGCCTCCACAGAGCCAACAGCATTCTATTGAGTCGCCTGTCAGTTTTCTCCCAAGCAACCCCAGCTGCAATTAAATCAATCCACCTCTTCGTGCAAGCTGCCCACTGGGGCCCCTTTTGATCTCGTGGGGTGGCTACCTGTGGGGGGCAGGTCACCTCTCCTTCTTTACCACGCGGACTTTCCGGTTCCACGGACGGGCCTTGTGCCTCCCCAAGGGCTCCTACAGCAGTAGTCATTGCATGTATGCAGCGCCCCACATATGGAGTGAAAATAGCAGCTAGAGAGCCAAAAGCACTGGGGAGCGCCGAGTCCAGCACAAGAACCCTCATGTGGGAGGTAAAGCGTTCATTATTTGGCCCCTGGGTATTCAGATCAAACATAGCCTGCCGCATCTCCCAGAGTATCTGCACCAAATCAGTACATGATTGCCGTTTACTCAGTTTTTGTTCTCTCTCCGGCATTATTCTTAGCAGTCTGTATGGCTGTCATTAACCACCCAATTAATGTGTGGTCACCTTGCCCCTGTGACAACCGTTGGCACAGGTGTAGCCGCTGATGAAAGGAGGGGTGAGTTGTGATAGAAGCCAGATTCTCCTTCCTGGAGGAGGCGCAAGAAATGCTGTCAGCTCCTTGGGTCGCTGCCGGCACTGTTTACCTAACTCCCATAACTCAGTAGGGGTATAAGCACAATAAGAGGTGTGTTCAGGCGGGGTGTGGTGGCTCACGCCTCTAATCCCAGCACTTTGGGAGGCTAAGGCGGGCACATCACCAGAAGTAAGGAATTCAAGACCAGCCTGGCCAACGTGGTGAAACCCTGTCTATAGTAAAAACACAAAAATTAGCCGGGCATGGTGGCAGGTGCCTGTAATCCCAGCTACTTGGGAGGCTGGAGCAGGAGAATCGCTTGAACCCAGGAGACGGAGGTTGCCATGAGCCAATATTGCGCCACTGCACCCCAGCCTGGGAGACAAGAGCAAAACTCTGTCTCAAAAAAAAAAAAAAAAAAAAAAAAAAAGAGGTGTGTTCCACCTCTTTGCTGGGATGGGCAGGGGGTGGGGGGTCGTCCCTGGGTTCTCCACTGGGGTCCCATCGGCTGCTTTTGTTTTACCTTCGGGCAGATTACAGGGTGACCCTGCAGTGGTGGAGGCGCCTTCTCCCTTTCAGCATCAGAGGAGCGGGAGTCTCTGGCCAGGAGGACAGGCTCAAGGTTGAGCTGACAGCTGTTTCCATCCCCTGCTTCAGGCTGTTTATCTGAGCCTCCAAGTGCCCCGTTTGCACCTGAAGGTCCCCTACCCCTAGGTCTTGCTCCAAGCTGTGCACCTGGGGCCCCAGGCGTGGGCTTGTGCCGGGAGGCCCCTTATCTGTGGGACTGAGCATGTACTTCCCTCAGTGCAGTCAGAAAAGCCCATCTGACTCTGCCATCGAAGGTGTGTTCCTTCTTGGTTCTGTATGCTTCCAGCTGCTTTAGAGCTTGCTCCACACTCGAGGAAGACCTATCCACTGCCTCCCTCATTTCTACTGGAGCTTATCCAAGCAGCACCTCCGCCACCGGGTACCACAGCCCATGCTGCTGCCACATAGCTGACCCAGGAGTCCTCAGGGGCTGAACATCCACTCACTTCATCCTGCTGAAGTTGCCAAATGTCAGGTCCACGACTACGCCAACTGTCACGCTGGGGGGACTGTAGGCAGATGAATATGGTTTTATTCAGCAATAGCTCTCATGAACAGCTTTCTCACAGTAGCTCTTTACACTGTCCAACCTGCCTCCACTGCTTGAGCTTTTGGCTCCCACATACAGCTGTGCTTTTGGCTCTCCCTTGCCTTTAGGGTCAGCAGCTTAACTCTTTCTGTCTCTGGGCACTAGTGGGCCAATCTCTGTCCTGGCTCCCTCCTGTCCATCTCAGGACAGACAGCTCTGACTCTCTCTTTGTCTGGGTGCAAGCGTGCCCATCATGTCAAGCCATGTTATGCCAAGCCAAGCCCCAAGAGCCCCTGTACAGCATTAGCAGGGCAATTATACCTTTTACAGACAATAGTGGCTCAGAGCCAAGTATGAACTTACACAAACAGATTATATAACAAGTGGAGGTGTGCACCTGAGCGCCAAACTCACTGAGTCATGCAGGCTTGGATATCCACCTTGGCCTATTCGTTGACAAAAGCACATTCATGTACCTACAACCTTCTTCACAGGGCAGCAGAACAGAGCGAGTACAAGCAGGGGAAATGTCAGATGCTTGTAAAACCATCAGATCTCCTGAGACTCACTATCATGAGAACAGCATGGGAGAAACCGCCCCCATGATCCAATTACTTCCACCTGGTCCCACCCTTAACACATGTGGATTATGGGGATTACAATTCAAGATGAAATTTTGGGTGGGGACACAACCAAACCATATCACATATTCAAAAACTGAACTAACCACCAGCAGATTTACCTCACAAGATAATATTAATAGTAGTTAAAGAAAGTTTTTTAAGGAAGAAGGAAAATGCCAGATGGAAATATTGACCTATCTAAAGGAATGAAAAGCACCAGAAATGGTAACTACGTAAACATATAAGGCTTTTTTTCTTATTATTCAAACACTAAGGGATATTGGAATTCTGAAATGAAATATGTTCAAGCTATGCACCTGCTACCTAATTTTGCCTCATGAAATCCAAAGGCTACAATCTTCCCAAGAGTTTGAGGAATACATTGAGAGGAATTCCAGCATTCTTTAAGTCCCCTGTACTAGATTTCCTTTGCAGGCCAGAAATTACAGTGGGAAATTCTGTCATTGAAAGGCCTCTTTGGCTGGGTGAGGTGGTTCACACCTGTAATCTCAGCACTTTGGGAGGCTGAGGTGGACTGATTGCTTGAGCCCAAGAATTCCAGACTGGCCTGGGCAACATGCCAAAACCTGTCTCTACAAAAAGTACAAAAAAAAAAAAAAATAGTCAGTCATAGTGGCACTCCCCTGTGGTCCCGGCTACTCACAGTCCTGACGCAGGAGAATCACCTGAACCCAGGAGGTCTAGGCTACAGTGAGCCATGATCATGCCTCTGCACTCCAGCCTCAGTGAAAGCACAAGACCCTGTCTCAAAAAAAAAAAAAAAAAAAAAAGAAGAAGAAGAAGACCCAGCCCCCAGTGCTGTGTCCGGCATGGGGAATGTCCTGGGTGGAGCTGGCGGAGTGGCGCGCTCTCCTCCACCCGACGTGGCTGTGTGTGCTGGGCCTGGCTCGTGGCAAACCGAGGTGGCAGAGCAGTTGGAGGAGGCTGTGAAGTACTACACCCTAAAGGAGATTCAGAAGCACAACCATAGCAACAGCACCTGGCTGATCCTGCACCACAAGGTGTACGATTTGACCAAATTTCTGGAAGAGCATCCTGGTGGGGAAGAAGTCTTAAGGTAATAAGCTGGAGGTGACACTACTGAGAACTTTGAGGATGTCGGGCACTCTACAGATGCCAGGGAAATGTCCAAAACATACATCATTGGGGAGCTCCATCCAGATGACAGACCAAAGTTAAACAAGCCTCCGGAAACTCTTATCACTACTGTTGATTCTAGTTCCAGTTGGTGGACCAACTGGGTGATCCCTGCCATCTCTGCAGTGGCCGTCGCCTTCATGTATCACCTATACATGGCAGAAGACTGAACACCTCCTCAGAAGCCAGCACAGGAAAAGCCTGCTTTGGACATAGGAGAAAAAAAGCCAATGCTAACCACTTCAACTGACGGAAACCTTCACTTGAAAACAATGATTTTAATATATCTCTTTCTCTTTCTTCTGACATTAGAAACAAAACAAAAAGAACTGTCCTTTCTGCGCTCACATTTTTCGAGTGTGCCTTTTTATTCATCTACTTTATTTTGATGTTTCCTTAATATGTAATTTACTTATTGTAAGCATGATCTTTTAAAAATATATCTGGCTTTTAAAGTAAAAAAAAAAAAAAAGGGAAGGGGAAGGGAGGGGAAGGGAGGGGAAGAGAGGGGAAGGGAGGGGAAAGAAGAGGAAGGGAGGGGAAAGAGGAGAGGACGGGAGGGGAGGGGAGGGAAGGGGAAGGCCTCTTTGAATCCAGTGGAGATAATTTGATCCTGAAGGGATGAAGACCAAGTGGTAGCACTTACTCAACAGACCAGCTGGAGGAGGTTATTGTAATTAACACCCAGGCAAAAGGGCAGTACTCAGAGTGGTTGATCCACAGATATACTTGACATTGGCCAGTTGAGTAACTTGTCCCTTATGATGAATGGGCACATGTGGTCCCTGAACACATTTTATGGCTATTTTGCAATTCAGGAATGCAAAGTTGGAATACATATGCTCAATAACTTGCAGACTACAAATATTGTTTTCCTACTCAGTTTATTTTCCTGGTAGGGAAGGACAATGGAAACCCTTAGAACTTTCCTGTACTTACCAAAAGAGTAAACCAAAAGCAATACTACTTTCCTGGATAAATTGCACAGATTAATGTAACCATCATTTATGATTTCTACAACATCATTCATCTCACCTGCTTGGCCAATGCAGAAAAGAAACGGTCATGAAAATGATATTGGCTTAACATTAACTTAATGAAAGCCTGACTCCAATTGATAGGGCCAATGAACACGTACCCTTCTACCTGCAATGCAGCTGTTGATTCAAAAAAATATTTTTATCTTGACCTGTTAATAAAATACACCAGAAACAGTTTATTTTCACCTGGCATGGTTATTAACACATCTTTTCTGTTCTACTTAGGGTTAGATCAATTCTCTATCTGTCTTAATCTATCTGTAGGAACCTTGTTCACCTCTTCATTTCAAAGAATATTATAGCCCTAAGCATGACTAGGGCAGAGAGAAACTCAGGAGGATAGTAAAAGGAGCGCTATGATGATCATCAAGAGCCATACAATGCAGCTTCTTGGAACCAAGAACTTTGAGGATATTAAGGATGTTGGTCCATAGCTTAAAAACAATGGAAAGCCTTTAACAATTTTGAAAGCTTCAGGGATAGGTAAAATTGTGTGTGCATGGGGAGGGGTGGTGACTTTTTTGGTATTTCAATAACAAGGAGGAATTTATTCTATCAAATAGAACAAAATGAGACTTGTGTTTTTAGATATCGCTTGTCAAAAATGAATTCAAATGGGAGGCACAGAAATTGAAGGGACATCAATTAAAAGACTAGTGCATTATTTTAAGCTACAGTTGGTGTAGCTTGGAATATGCTGGCAGAAGATTTGGGAAGTATGAATGGATAAAGAGGTATTTTGAACAAAAAACAGATGGATCTCAAAGATGGACTAGATATTGGAGAATGAAAAGCATAAGGTGTCATGGATGAACCTGAGATTTGTAAATTAGGTGACTGTATGCATGATGGTACTATTCAATGAGATTAGAAACATTGGCAGGAACCAATAACTTTGGAGGGAGTAAGAATTAAAGAAAGAGGAAAGAAACATGAAAGGTGGCTTGACAGTTAAGGACAGGTTTATTTTAGAGAAAACAAACATGAGGGGGCTTCTGCCCAAGTTAGGTTAGAGCCAACTTTCTTACAGACTAAGAGTTTTTAAGGATTCAGGTTGGAATCGTTTATCAGAGACTTGTACTGCTTCTGTGTTTCTTTGTTGTGCTTATCTGGGAGGGAGAGTTTTGTGTCTGTTCCCATACATCTTCCTGCAGCTGCAGGCGCACCCATCCCCCCGCCCTCCAAGTCTACTTTTAGCTTCCCTGTCTTAGCGCACTTAAAGGGAAAGGAATGTGCTTATTAAGGCTCATTGTTTTACTGGGGCCTGTTGTGTGAGGGTGAAGTTTGGCAGTTACCTAAGAGACTTCCCCACCACCTCCCTCTGTGCCCAAGCTGTCTTATCTGTATTTTATTGTCTGCTCTTTCTGGCCGCTTGTTGTTAGAAGAGAAGTGATTTCCTTGAAATGCATGAGGCTAGAAAAAGAGCTGGAACTTAAAGTGGTGGTGTTTGTCCAAGATGTGGTGCTCCTGCTCTGTCAGAGAGGACTGAGTTTGGTGTTTGACATATTGATATTAAAGTATCCACATGGAGAGGCAAAATAAGGTATACAGGGTCTTAGGTATAGAAGACAGGTGTGAGCTCAATTTAGAATTTTTCAATTCATATACTTATATGTGGTAATAGATATATTTGCCTGTGGAGATACAATAGAATGTGAAAAGAGCCCAGGATTCCGCCTTGAGAAACTCCAACATTTAATCACCAGCGAGAGGAGGATAAATCTGGAAAAAAAGATATATATGTATATAGAGAGGAAGAATGACCAGAGAGCTAATCAGATAAGTAGTTGATAATGATATGTGGGGAAGACAGCAGAACAAATTGTTTCAAAAAGAAAAGAGTGGTTAATGTCAAATTCCACCAAGAACTGAAAAATGTTCATTGGCTTTGGCAATATGAAGGTGATTGTTAGTCATAATGAGAGAGATAGAGGCTAAATCAAAGTAGGTTGAACATTAATAAAAGGTGTTGAAAAGGACAGACCATCTGTAATTCTTTCTAGACATTAAGAAATTTGGCTCAGGCTGGGCACAGTTGCTCACGCCTGTAATCCCAGCACTTTGGGAGGCCGAGGCGGGCAGATCACGAGGTCAGGAGATCAAGACCATCTTGGCCAACATGGTGAAACCCCATCTCTACTAAAATACAAAAAATTAGCCAGGTGTGGTGGTGCGTGCCTGTTATCTCAGCTACTCGGGAGGCTGAAACGGGAATAGCTTGAATTCGGGAAGTGGAGGTTTCAGTGAGCTGAGATCACACCACTGTACTCCAGCCTGGGGGACAGAGCAAGACTCCATCTCAGGGAAAAAAAAAAAAAAAAAGAAAGAAATTTAGCTCTGGAAGTGCGGAGAAAGGGCTAGCTAGAACAGAGTCTGAGGAGAAGAAGTTGGGGGAAGAAAGTCTGTTGAGACATTTTTTAGCTCTTTAAATGTCACGGGGAATGATCCAATGTTAGAACACAGTTGAAAATACAGGCAAGAGCCGGGCGCGGTGGCTCAAGCCTGTAATCCCAGCACTTTGGGAGGCCGAGACGGGCGGATCACGAGGTCAGGAGATCGAGACCATCCTGGCTAACACGGTGAAACCCCGTCTCTACTAAAAAATACAAAAAACTAGCCGGGCGAGGCGGCGGGCGCCTGTAGTCCCAGCTACTCGGGAGGCTGAGGCAGGAGAATGGCGTGAACCCGGGAGGCGGAGCTTGCAGTGAGCTGAGATCCGGCCACTGCACTCCAGCCTGGGCGACAGAGCGAGACTCCGTCTCAAAGAAAGAAAAAAAAAAAAAAAAAAAGAAAATACAGGCAAGAGTGGAATTGTTTGATAGTTAAATGTTTCTGAAAAATCAGGAAAGAGTAGAATCCAAGACCTCATGTGAAAGAACTGACCTTCAATAAGAGAAGAGATAAAATGGAAAAAAGAAAAGAATGCAGATGGAGGGTCCTAGAGTTGCTAGCACGAAATTGGGAGACTAGATCTCCGACAGCTTCTCAGCTAGGAAGGAGGAGAGAAGGCAGGCAGAAAACGGTCAGTTATGGTTGGAAGGGTGAAGAGTATAAAGAAGATACAAAGTAATCATTGATAAAGTGAATTAAAAAGAAGAAAACAATGTAAGGTTGCCACACAAGGTTGAGAATCCATTTGAAATTGGTTATCCTGAATTTATCTACTAGTGCAACCTGCCATGTGACTCTATCTCAGTGCTTAGGTAAGGAAAGCAGAAAGTAACAATGATTGAGGTTTGGGATTTTCTAAACAGTTGCAATAAGGAAACAGGCAAAGGAGTTTGTTATTGGCAGGAGTGCTATTGAACTTGTGGTATAGACTCTAGACTGATTAAGGAAGGAACTGAAGATAGAGTGGACAAGTAGATTAGAATGGGGGAAAGGTGACAGAAAGTTCTCATGAAGTCAATCAAACAAAGGTCAAGTAGTTTGACATTGGAATAGGTAAGCTGAATGCAGATGAGGTTGCATGTAGACAGCAGGATGTCTGAATTAGTGATTTTGGAAGTGGTGCCATATTAGGACATGACAAAGTCTAGGGTGTTACCAAGGGAGTATTCTGTTGGAAATATCTACTTGAAATCATGCTAAATTTGAACCTCACTCTTCAAAGTCTGTATAATTATATTTATAATTTTTAACCCTGGCATTGGCATTTATACTGTCAAAAATAAATAAATCCAATAGGGATAAGTTTGCATATTCAGTCTCTAAATCCATTCGCGCAAATTGCATTTACATGTCTTCAACTGATAGCAACTGTAACAATTTATATTTAGGGTTGCATACTTCCTCTTGATGACATTCAAATTTTTTACCCATTTATCAGAATTTCCTAAAACTGTGGTTCACAACCTTGGTTGGTTATCAGAATCACCTGGGGAACTTTTAAATTCATAAATTCTCAGCCTGTTCTGATTCAGTGAACAGTGAACCTGATTCAGTAGTTCCCAGGTGGGGCATGAGAATCTGTACATTTAAAAAAAAAAAACCTTCCCAGGTGATTCTGACAGTCGGTCAGGGATGACAACCATTGCCCTCAGAGATGGGTAAGAATTCCTCAGTAGATCTGCCACTGACTTCTCAATTCCTCAATACAAATTTCTGGAGCTACACATCCCAAAGGAACCAGCTTGAATGCTGGAAGAAGGAACCACAAACTATAAACTAATGGAGATAAAATTTTCCTTTTTAGTGCTAATTTATGGGTTTTGAATACTTTTAAAATATTAAGACAATTCTATTATGTTACCACCTGTTTTTTTTTAAAGGGGCTACCTATTTCATGATTTCTCTTTTATAAGAGTAACACTTAGATGATAATTTTATTGCAAGACTATTATAATTGTGTGATAGACTTTACAGTAAAAACGGCATAATTATTTGTAACATCAATTGCGAAGTTTTCTTGTTTTCTTACCTATGCTCCCATATCTGAGTTTTGGAAATGGAAAAAAGAAAGAGAACTTGGGAAGCTATTGTAGAAGCCTAGGTTAGTGGTGACGATGGTGAAAACTACAAAAATAGCAGAATGGGCCCGAAAAAAAGAAAAAGGTTGAAAGTGGTTTATAAGATAGGATAGAAAAAGTTGGGATTAGTAATAATATCTTCACATTTCTATAGGAGTTTGAAAACTAACTTTCTATTAATCATATCTTTAAGTGCTGCAAAGTAGAAGTCTTTTTAATTTTGGTTTGGAGACAATATATTTAGTCTTATTTCAGATTATACAATTATTCCTAATATTAACTTATTTTTGAACCAAAAAATAATCAGAGACTTAAAACCAACTTTCAAATTTGCAGTTGTACCACACATACTTTAACCTAAAAGAAGAATTGAAAGGCAAGTGCAATGTACCTTGGTTCCTATTTCCTATGGGAACTCTTGTGAGAGTCTAAGACAAAACCCATGGGGGAAGGGAGGAAGTGAATTCAATTACGTAACACAGACAAACCAGAGAATAGCAGATTAAAATAGTTATAAAATTCACCAACTCTAGATGAAGGAAATTAAACCCTTTTGAAGTCCATATGTTTAGGAATAAAGTTCAACTACAAAAACACTACTGGAGCCTACATGCGATCTATAAGTGTGTGCTTTCATTTTTCTTTTAATCTCACAAAATAATTATTCCTAGCAATTGATAGTTTATTCCAAAAAGAAACCTGACTTTGGCCCTCTCACTGACCTGGAAGAATTTTTGATGACACATGTGTTAAATGTGTGATTGAGGTGAGGTAGGGATGAATAGCCAGAGCTGGTTAAAAGGATAAGCATCCAAAATAATATTGACCTAAGAAAGCTTTAGGTCAAATCTACCATATAGAAATACTACAAATATAACTATTTGTTATATATAAGTACTGTTGCATTATTAATTTTATAAAAATCTTCAAATGTTCAAATGTATAAATTCAATATGGATATCAAGATGGCTTATGAAGACCACGTATGAAAACAACTTCTCAATGTAATTAACTCAGTGAGTCAATAATGTGGTAGAACTGTCTAAATCGCTTCTGTCATCTTGGACCACATTAGTACAAGTTTAGTGTTCAGTAAAAAAGACGACAATCTCATGCTTTTCTTTGCTGATTATAAAGTACAATGTTGAGGTCAGCTTTGCCTCCGCATTTTAGAAGGAGAGTAATCTAAATATGTTGTATCCAACAGCAAGTGAAGAAACTGGTACAAGAACTTGAATCCATAATATAACTAATGCAAGAAGTAAAATGCTTGGCCTATGGAAGGACATGATAGCTGGTGTCAGATATGGGAATTAGCAAATGGCGGAATTCAGTAAGGTCAATGGTTGAAAACAGCAGGTGGGCCAATTTTGTCTCCATGCCAAAGCAAGTAAGGAGAGAGGTAGGGCACAGTGACTCACGCCTGTAATCCCAGCACTTTGAAAGGCCGAGGCAGGTGGATCACGAGGTCAGGAGATCAAGACCATCCTGGTTAACACGGTGAAACCCCATCTCTACTAAAAATACAAAAAATTAGCCGGGCATGGTGGTGGGTGCCTGTAGTCCCAGCTACTCGGGAGGCTGAGGCAGGAGAATGGTGTGAACCCAGGAGGCGGAGGTTGCAGTGAGCCAAGATCGTGCCACTGCACTCCAGCCTGGGCGACAGAGCGAGACTCTGTCAAAACAAACAAACAAACAAAACAAACAAAAACAAAAAAATTACAAGTAAGGAGAGAATGCCTAAATAAATTTCTAGTCAAGAGGGGACTAATAAAGCTCTTTGCAGATAATGTTAAAACAGAGTGTATTGGTCTCAAAAATATAAAATAAAATAAAATAAAATAAAATAAAAGAGAGTATACTGCATAAAGCACAGGAAGGAAATGTTCAGAAGCCCCAAACATTTTCAAATATGGGTGCCAAACTGACTGTGTCAAAATGACCACCTGGAAAATCATCAAAAACACAGGTTCTAGATCCTTCATCTGGGAGCTTCTAAGTTCTTTAGCCTAGGTTCAGACACAGAATCCATTTTTAACATGTTCCTGGGTGATTGTGATGGCCAGCCATGTTTAGAAATCACTGGATCATATTGTATGTAAAATTCTATTCCAGTCTAAACTCTGTAATTCCAAATGCTTATGAAAGATTATGCTATTGGCCAAATGGCCTGAGAAAATATTCAGTGAGGTTAATATTTGATTTATATTTATTTTGTTATACTTAATTTATAAGAATATCCTAAAAATATCACCTGAAAGAGAATTTGGAAGCATGAAGAAAAAGAACAAACACTAGTTTGTTTATTGTCTAGTTATTCCAGTAGATTGACTAAGAACACTGATGTTTGTCAGATGTCATGGAAGTCCCAGGGTCAAATCTAATACCCCTTTACCATCCTGCAGAAAGCACCGGTCTTTCTTGGTTTGATTAGAGGGATTTTCCAAAAAGGAGAACAGGGTCTTTTGTCCAAATATCCAACTGTACTGTCTGATGAGCACTCATTTAAAAAACATATTAGAAAGAATATTGCTTATGATTAAAAGTTTTACAAAGCACAAAAGTCCTTTAGTCAGCATGAAAATTAGCCAGCAACACTCAAGAATTGTTTCTGTGATATCTGTTATCTAGTTCTGGATTCTTCTTTCACTGTGTATACTCAAACATGTGACACTGGGTTTTGGAGAGTAATTTGTTTCCTTAGAGCAAGGATTGCTGAACTGAAAAAGCAGGACAAAGGCAGAGTTTCTATAGGTGAGGCTGTAGGCCCGTTTTCAATAGATCAGTCTTGAAAGTGCTAAGGAAGAGACTTTATAAAATCATGAGACATAAGAGCTGAAACAGCCCTTAAGAATTTTAGAGTTCAACCCCTCCTTTTATAAAGGAGGAAATGAAGTCCAGAGAAAGAATGTGAATTGACCAAAGTCCTTCCCTTAGTGATGGAATTGGCACCATCACTGGGATAAAGATTAAGAATGTGAGCATCCATTCTCAGGCAAGTAGTAGAAGAAATTCCAAGAGTATTGACCTCAGACACCACTCAGGAAAAGTAGCCCCATTAAAGTGAAGGGAGGCAGTGGTGATGTGAGATGTAATTAACAGTTCATTTAGCCTGTGCTGACAATGAGAACTGGATGGCAATTTGCTCTGCATGTAGAAAACATGTGCATAGGATGACAGTGGTAGGGAATCAATGATTGTAGTAATTCATGAGCAAAGCACTGGAGAAAGACAATGTAAGAAAAGAACTAAAGGCTAAATTCAGGTTATTGGGATAAAAATTAAACCTGGGATCTCTAGATTAGTATTTCCTGAGATACTGTTTATTTCATAAATAGAACATAAGAACTAGAACAAGAACCAGAAACAGCATATAAAGAAGGCAATATTGCAAAGAAAGAGATTTAGATGCATAGAACATGCTGTGGATTTAGGGGAAGCTACAGAAGGAAAGATAAAGACAACACCTAGATAGAAAGCAATGGCTTCCCCTCCAACACTACCCTGGGATCACATTATTGGCACTAAAATAATGTAAAGTCATAGAAAAATGTTTAGGTTAGGATAAATGTTAGAAGAGTCCTCAAATGAACTCGTGTCCGGGAGGAAATATTATGGCACACATAAGAAGGAAATTGGGACTTTGGTCTCCCTATTAAATTGGAAAAGAACAAAGCCTTGAAGAATAAGACTGTATACAAAGGATATAAAGCTAAAATGTAACTAGTTGTGATTCAATTTTTTCTAATAGGAGTCTGGAATCATAGTTAAGCTGGGTAAATGATTAAGTAAATTTTGTTCAGTAGAATATGATGTGATTATTAAAGTGATACATATGAGGACTTTGGAAATACATTAAAAATTTATGACCTAAGGTAAGTGAAAAAAACATATATCATACGGTGATTGTGATAATCGATATGGAAATAATTTTAAATGACACAGTGTATTTATACTACGTAATATATAGAAAATTTATTTTTTCATTGGGATAAAGATTAAGAATCAAATAATCAAGATTAATGTCACAGAACACATGTAGCTGTTGTTTTAAGAAGAGTGGTTTATGGGTCTAAATTTTTATCAAGAGGTTCCAATAATGGGCATTAAAAAATACAGTTAAATCAGATTCTTGGCTAAGATTGAGAACCCATATATAAGGTAAACTTCAAAGCTTGGTAGAAGGAACTTAATGAATAAAATATGATTTTACAATACCATAAAATCTTTACACAGAATGATGGTTTATCAATAGGAAACACACAGGAAAAATATACACTGTAATTGTGTAATGGGCTTATTGAAAGTGAAGGAACTGTGGAATATTTTTAGTGAAACCTCTTTAAAGTATAGAAAAAAGATCAGAGAGCACTTGACTGGGAAAACAAAGTAGACTCCCAAACTCCAAATTAGTTTGGAAAGGCTGAGAAAAGTGACAAGATGTAGAATATTGATTTTGTATGAGATAAATGGCAACTTCCAAAATCAGGTGATCAGAATCACAAGGAAAGAAATTCACACACATGTGTGTTCAGTTTTGCTGAAATAAGTCTTCCTTCCTTGTCTTCTCAGTATCCTATCACAGTAAGTGCTCAGATAGAAGTTTTTGAATAGGAAGTCCTTTCCCCATTGCTTGTTTTGGTCAGTTTTGTTAAAGATCAGATAGTTGTAAGTGTATGGCCTTATTTCTGGGTTCTCTATTCTGTTCCACTGGTCTATGTGTCTATTTTTGTACCAGTACCACGCTGTTTTTGGTTACTGTGTTCCTGTAGTATAGTTTGAAGTCAGGTAGTATGATGCCTCCAGCTTTCTCATTTTTGCTTAGGGTTGCTTGGTGCTGGGATAACTGGCTACCCATATGCAGAAGAAGATTGAAACTGGACTCCTTCCTTACACATTATACAAAAATTAACTCAAGGTGGATTAAAGACTTAAGTGTAAAACACAAAACTATAAAAACCCTGGAAGACAACCCAGGCAATACCATTCTGGACACATGAATGAGCAAAGATGTCAAGACGAAGATGCCGAAACAATTGCAACAAAAGTAAAAACTGACAAATGGGATTTAATCAAACTAAAGAGCTTTTGCACAGCAAAACAAACTATCAACAAAGTGAACAGATAGAATGGGAGAAAATTTTTGCAAACTGTGCATCTGATAAAGGTATAATATCCAGAATTTATAAGGAACTTAAGCAAATTTACAAGAAGAAAAACAACCCCATGAAAAAGTGGGCAAAGGACATGAACACTTTGCAAAAGAATGCATACATGCAGCTAACAATCATATAAAGAAAGCTCTACATGACTGATCATTAGAGAAATAGAAATCAAAACCACAATGAGATACCATCTCATGCCAGTCAGAATGGCAAATATTAAAAAGCCAAAAAACAACAGACATTGGCAAAGTGGCAGAGAAAAAAAGAACACTTATATACTGTTGGTGGGCATGTAAATTGACTCAGTTATTATGGAAGACAGTGTGGCAATTCCTCAAAGATGGAAAACAGAACTACCATTCGATCCAGAAATCCCATTACTGGGTATATACCCAAAGGAATATAAATCATTCTGCCATAAAGACACATGCACATTAATGTTCACTGCAGCACTGTTTATAGTAGCAGAGACATGGAATCAACCTAAATGCCCATCAATGGTAGGCTGGATAAAGAAAATGTGGTACATATATACTGTAGAATACTATGCACCCATAGAAAAGAACAAGAACTATGCACCCATAAAAAAGTATAAGATCATCCTTTGCAAAAACATGAATGGAGCTGGAGGCCATTGTCCTTAGCAAGATAATGCAGGAAGGAACAGAAAACCAAATACCTCATGTTATCACTTGCAAGTGGTAGCTAAACAATGAGAACACACGCACACATAAAGGGCAAGAATGCACAGTATTGGACCTATTGGAGGGTGGAGGGTAGCAGGAGGGAGAGGATCAGGAAAAATAACTAATGGGTACTAGGCTTAATGCCTGGGTGATAAAATAATCTGTACAACAAGCCCCCATGACATAAGTTTACCTATATAACAAACCTGCCCATGAACCCATGAACTTAAAAGTAAGAATTAAAAAAAAAAAAGAAGAAGAAGAAGAAGTTTTTGGGTTGTCTTTCTCGTACTACGAAAACCCTATGCAGTTTAAACATGACTAAGGACATTCTCCTTTTTAATAATATTTCTCTAAGTCACAGATATCTCAACGTTCCAAGTTTCTAAATTACCCTTACAAGCTTCTTTCATTAGCACCGGTTTTAATTAAAAGCAGTTGCACAAACTGCAATTCCTTTTGCACCAACCTGATAGATCAGAATCTCTGTGAGTGAGCCCCAGTTTATTTCTGTGAGCCTCTTCCATGATTCTAATCCTCAGCCACTGATCTCACCAGCAAAGCTGTCTCATCAGGTTAAGGCAGGGCCCAGATCAGTAGCCAGATCAAAACTGCAATTACTTTTGCACCAACCTGATCATTGGTCTTGGAAAGGAATCGGTGACTTTAAAAAGCTCCCCAAGTGATTCTAATGTACAGCCAGGGTTAAGAGTCACAGCCTTGTGTGAAATTGGGCGAAACCTCTCTCAATATACTTTCCTTGTGTCTTTTCTTTGATTCCAAATTGAGAAGTAGCCTTCTGATGCCTAGATGCTGGTTAGGAAAAAAGAGGACAGGTTCCATGTAGGAGTCATGAAAGTACTGGTCACTGGAAAAGCCATACAATTTATAAAAATGGTTGCTTGGAAGTTCTGTTTCTGTGAATCTCTCCACTAGAAAACAATCCATGGTCCTTATGCTGATGGAAGTCACTTTCTGAAACTGTGAAGTCAGGGATCAGGCTTGGAACATGGGGACACATATGTTAACCTTGAGAAATCTTGTGTGGGTGACTAGCCAACCTGGATACACAATGCCAACTTTCTTGTCTCTGGCCCCAGGTTTTCTAGTTTCTGTTGCAAACCACCTCTGTTCCATTGAAATATTCTTTCTTTTTTATTATAAAATATTTCAAATATACAGGAAAATCAGAAGAACAATGATCAACTATAAGCCCACTACCAAACTTTGCCACATCTCATCATTTTGTACATGTGCTTCAGAATTTTTACAATAAAATAACAGCTACAAAGCCCCTTGTCCAATCCAAGTTCCCTCCTTCTACACTTAGAGATAAGCACTATCCATAAAGTGGCAATCATCCTTCCTATGAATGTTTTATCATTTTACCAAAAGTAGATACATTTTAAAACAAATGCATTTTATTAAAAATGTATGCAAAACAGTAGTTTTGTATAGCTGTAATTTTTATATAAATGGCATCATCCTGCATGTATCCTGCAATTTGCCATCTTTGCTTCAGTACGACTTTGAGCACCATGCTAATACATGCAGCTTTAATTCAATCATTTTCACTGACAAAATCATTAAAAATTGTATAAATGCTTGAGTTTCTCTTGGGTGTGTATAGAGCTGTAATTGTTGGGTGAATACATATATACATCTTTAAATTTACTAGATACGAACAAATTATTTTCCAAAGTAGTTCTAATTTTATGAAACTCCTTGATAATTCTCAAAATTCTGTAAGACTTTCCCTTCTACAATATGTGAATGCTGGCAGAAATCATTTGTAAAGCAGCATATACAGGCACAGAATATTGACACAAGGAAAGGGACTAAAAGTAAGTTAGCCATTAAAGATGTTACGCTAAGAGAAATAGTGTACTACATTATTGCATGATGAAACTGGAAAGTGCCTTCCAACTCAGTGAAAGCATCCTTATTTTTCCAAACAGACCTAGAAAGTTTGGAACTGTTTATAAAATAAAGGTTTTATTACATATATTGTTGCTGTTGTTTTTATTGCTTTTAAGTTTAGAGAATTTTTTTGTCACCTTCAAATCATGTAAGCTAAAGTGAACATACTCATTTGGAGCCTTTCCCAATGTGTTAAACTTGCTTTAATAAGTTTATCAACTTTTAATGTATATTGTTACTCCTGTAACAAAGAAACTATATTTTTAGCTTGGTTAGTTGTGTTATTTGTCACATATTAATAAGTAACTTTACAGCTTATTAATTCTGAAGAAATTCAAAAGTACTTCACTGTCTTATTTCCAGTATTGAGAATAATTCTTTCTAATGCCTCTTAATACCCAAATTGAACTCCAACATATGAAAATCATTTTGCTTCCTCTCAGAATACCAAGTACTCTTGTGCTTTAAAAATGCCTCTTCAAGTTCTTACTTTGGGCTGGGCATGATGGCATGAGTTTGAGGCCAGTCTGAACAACATAGCAAGATCTCATCTCTAAAAAAATTAATTTAATTAAAAAAATAAATTTTTACTTTGCAAAATTGTAAAATTTCACTTGATAAACTTGTATGTATATTTCAATTAACTACCAATTATCTGGATATCTTGGCAGTGCCTTTTCTCAATCTTCAGTGACGAAGTTTTTAAAAACTTGATTGCTGATAAATTAGGGAAGGGAAAGTAATTTATTTTTACTAAAATACTATTCTAAGTGTTTCAGATTTAGTTTTGTGTCATCACTAAATTACATTAAGTTACATCACTAAAGTAAATTTGTTTATTAAAGTTCTTTTTAAACTGAAGTCTCCATAAAGAAGGTCAACTATAGGACTTTTCCACACATCAGGGAGAAGTAGAAATAAAGATGAAGAGACATGACTAATCCTGTGTCTTCTTGAAGCCAAAGATATTTGTTTAAATGAATATTTGGATAAACTCCAAGAGAAACAAAAGGGCTATTAAGAAAAGGTAGGGAATTCTGGAAGGAGTGTGAAAGGACACCCTCTTCCACTACTTACTGGCCCCTCACTGTTCCTCAGAATCACGGCCACGTCTGGAGGCAGACATAGGATGCCCCTGATGACAGCAGTCCGTCTCTGTTCCCAAAGGGTATTCTGCATCCCTTAAAACAGTGAGGGTTCAAGTCTTTGTTTCAGTACCTCATAAACACAAAATCTGAAATAAGTAAAATACAGTAAAATATGATATGCAAATCCATGAATTTTGCAGGAAGACAGGTCCAAATGGAAGGAAAATCTTTTTCTGCTTTGACTGGAAGGAATGAAAACAGAAATGGTGATGAAATGCCTGCAAAGCATTAGGCAGTCTGGAAAGTCCCTGCAAATGTCCCTGTCCCCCATCCTCCAGACCACCCCACACCATTATCACGACTAGCAACACGACCAAGTCACAGAGATGTTCGACCATTTTTGTGGACTGCTCATTGATTAGCACTATGTGACAGGAGTATTCTGAGGCAGCTTACTGCTTACTGTAGAGGGTGCTGGTTTTCTTTTCTTTTTTTTTTTTTTTTAATCTTTTTTTAAAATTATTATTATTATACTTTGAGTTCTAGGGTACATGTGCATAACGTGCAGGTTTGTTACATATGTATACTTGTGCCATGTTGGTGTGCTGCAGTCATCAACTCGGAGCACCCATCAACTCGTCATTTACATCAGGTATAACTCCCAATGCAGGGTGCTGGTTTTCAACGAAGATAGTCAAGTGGTTTGGAAGGGGAAGGGATTATCTTAGCCGGAATCTAGACACTGATTCTACTCATTCTGATACTACATTAATTCTGCTTTGCAATGGGGAAAGAATATTCTTCTTATGTGACTCCCGAATGAACTTCTTTCACTATTGAGGGCCCAACATCCCACACACCCCAGGCCAGTGTGGAAACCCCCTAAAGGAAGCAGTTCCTCTTCTGCTTTTTGGATAACTGACCAGATTTTTTTCCAGGAAATCTCTAGGATTGATTTTGTTTTTTTACATATGACTTTTGTGTTGTATTCAAGATGCCCAAATTCTAAGTAATGTAAATTTAATTAGATTGCAAAACATTGCAACTGTTTTAAAACTCCATGTTAGTGTCATGACAGGAAACCATAACTGATTTTTAAAATACTTGAATTGGGAAAAATTAAGTCTCATGGAGAGTGATTCTCTTATCTTGCAGCCACCTGCATGGTCTCTACCATGCCCCTACACTTGCTATGTGTTCTTGGCAATGCCCCAGGAGGTTCAGACAATAGCTTATCAACACTGAGAACCACAACTTGCAGATGTGGTAGCCCCATTTACACAATGGCAATTGCTTTGTGCTGAAGCAAGGATCTTATCCGCAACCTATGGTCTGAGGGTAACTTGTGCATCAATAGAATTCTGCTGTAAGGCAGGAGGACAAGAGATGGTTTATAATGGCTTGATATCAAACTTCTTCCTAGCTTCTATAATTCACCAGAAGCTAGGAAGTTCCAAAACTGATCATAGAAACAGATAGTATCTTTGGATAAATCACAGATTGAGAAACATTTTGCTAAGGACTTCTGGTTGGTTCATTCTGGTTGCTGTTGACGGCAAATATACCCTGTCTTCTTGATCAATCTGCAGTAATGATCCCTTATACCTTTGTAATATTCATCATTACTTTTATTTTTATCCTTCTCTTTATTCTTGATCATTCTTACTAGTCATTTGTCAAATTAATTCGATTTTTTAAGAACCCAACTTGGCTCTTGTTTGTGATTTCACTGATTTTTTGTTTCTCTCCCTCTCTCTCTCTCTCTCTCTTTCTCTCTCTCTTTCTCTTTCTTTCTTGATGGAGTCTTGCTCTGTCGCCTAGGCTGGAGTGCAGTGGGGCCATCTCGGTTCACTGCAAGCTCCGCCTTCCGAGTTCACACCATTCTCCAGCCTCAGCCTCCCGAGTAGCTGGGACTACAGACGCCCGCCACCTCGCCCGGCTAATTTTTTTGTATTTTTAGTACAGACGGAGTTTCACCGTTTTGGCCAGGATGGTCTCCATCTCCTGACATCGTGATCCACCCACCTCAGCCTCCCAAAGTGCTGGGATTACAGGCGTAAGCCACCACGCCCAGCCCCTTTCTTCTATTTTTTTTGGATTTTTTTTTCTGACCTCTTAAGACAAGTGATTTTCAGATTTTCTTTTTTTCAACATATCTAATATCTCTTTCTAAAACATTAGAAAGTATCCCATAAATTTTAATATGTTATTTTCTCCTTTGGCTCAGTTTGAAAGACACACTAATATATGTTCATTTCTATTATGATTTTTTTCTGCCCTATGTATAATTTAGACATGTCTATCTTAATTTTCAAACATACAGTTTTTTAAAGTATTTATAGGATATTAATTTCTAGCTCAATGGCATTGAGATCAGAGGACATATTCTGCCTGATTTCGATCTTTGAAGTTTTTAGAGACTTGTCCTATGATCTAGCTTGCAATCAATTTTTGTACATTAGCTTTCTGTACCTGAAAAAAGGTGTCTTCTGCATTTATCAGGTGCAGTGTTCTATAAGTTCCCTATGCCTGGCACGTTAATCATGTACAAATTTTCAATTTATTTGGGAATTTTGTCGACTTCTTCTATCAATTATCAACAGATAAATTAAAATGTATCTGTGAGTTTAAATTTGCATTGTAAATTTGTCTGTTTCTTCTTGTATTCTGTTGAACTTTGTCTTAAATGTTTTGAAGATGCACTATTATATGCAGAAAAACTTAAATTATATCATCTGAGTGAGTTCTTAAATTCTCTTTTGTCAACAATTGATATAATTACATATATCTTTTACTACTGTTTATATACTGTATCTTTTTCCCTTACTGATTTTCAAGTTTTCTATATCTTTAGGGTTTTTTAAATAGTTTTATTAAACCATAATTCATATACCATATAATTCACCCATTTAAAGTATGCAATTCAATGGCTTTTAGTGTACTTACAAATACATTTAGTCATTATCAGAGTCCATTTTAGAATATTGTCATCACCTGAAGAATACTCTTTAGTGTCACCCTCTATCAACTCCCTATTATCCATCCTCCCATTATCCTCCCCTCCACTCTAAGCAATCACTGATCTATTTCCTGTCTATAAGTTTTCCTGTTGTAGACTTTCACATGAATGGAATCATATAATGTGTGGACTTTTGTGACTGACTTCCTCCACTTAGCATAATGTTTTCATGTTTCATGCAAGTTGTAACATATCAGTACATTATTCCTTCCTATAGTTGTTTCCATTATATGGATGTACCACACTTTGTTTATCCATCAATCAGTTGATCGACATTTGAGTCATCTCTACCTTTTGGCTGTTACAAATAATGCTGCTATGAACATTCATGTACAAGTTTTTGTGTGAACATATGCTTTCATTTCTATTGGATATATACCTACGAGAGGAATTGCTGGGTTTAATCATTTGAGAAACTACCAGATTGCTTTCCAAAGTACCTGCACCATTTGACATTCCCACCAGCAGTGTACAAGGGTTTCAATTTCACTACATCCTTATCAGCACTTTTTATTATCTGATTGTTTAATTTTAGCCATCCTAGTGAGCTTTGATTTCTATTTCTAGTGGTCCAAAATTCTAAAAGTATCAAAGCTCAAATTCTCCCACACCCCTAAAACGACCTAGTGGATTTCCACTTTCTCTTTTATATTGCCCTAATAATTTCACTTATACATTCTGATTATATATATTTATGGGGATATCTAGATAGATAGATAGATAGATAGATAGATAGATAGATAGATAGACAGACAGGATAGATAGATAGATAGATAGATAGATAGATAGATAGATAGATAGATAGGATAGATAGATAACATAGATGGATAGATAGATAGATAGGATGAATAGATATATAGATAGATCTAAACACACACACACACACACACACACACACACACACATTTCAGCACTTAGGGTTGTTTTCAGTGGAATAATTCATCCAGTTAACCTAGGACATAATATTACTGAAAACAGAATTCCATTCTTTTACCCATTTTAATTGGTGTATCGTTTCTATGGATATGCAGCAGTTCTTCATATGTTCTACATAACAGTCTCTTTTTAGTTATATGTGTTGCAGATGACTTATGTCTTATGTAAGTCATGTGGTTGTGCTCTTGTAATAATATATTTTAACAAATGAAGTTTTTAGTGTTAATATACTTGAATCCATCAAATTTTTCCTTTATCATTTGCATTTTTACATCTATTATAAGAAATATTTTACCCCAAGGTCATAAAAGTACTGTCATGTATATGTTCTTCCATATTTTTAATGTCTTACCTTTCACATTTAAGCCATCATCCACTGGAAATAGAATTAATATGTATGGGGTTGGGATCGATTTTATTATTCCATTATATGTAATGAACTGTCCCCAAATTATCTGTTGAATAGTCTAATCTTTCACCAGCAATCTTCAGCACTACCCATGCCATGAAGCTAGTTTCTATATATGAGGCCTTTTTCTTTTTTCCTATTAATCTATTTTTCTACTCGTTCATCAATACCACACTATCTTAAATATTAAGAATTTAGGTCTTGATACCTACTAGAACAAGTATCAGCAAGTGTCAGTTTAACTGTTTGTGTCCCTTTGCTATCATGTATTTTAGAATGACATTGCCAGGTTCCTTTAAAAATGTTAAATTTTGACAAAAATTGCATTGACTACACATCTGATCAGTTTGTAGAGAGCTCATATATTTTTTAATCAAGTTGTCCTATACATGAATGTACTTATTTATTCATTTCTTTAGGTCATATTCACTTTACCTGAACAAAATTTTAATTTTCTCCATATTCTTCCACTATTCTGTTAGATTTATTCCTATTACGTACTTTTAGTAAGCATCTCATCTTCTTAAGATTTAAAATGAGCTCAATTTTAAAAAGATGCTTCGGGTATTTTACCATAAGGAATGATATTTGCTGAGGTATTTTTTGTAAATATCTTTATAGGGCTAAGGGAGCTCTTTTCTATTTCCTTTAGTTAAAAGGGCTTTTAAAAATCAGTTAAATTTTATTACATCTTTTGTGAGTTTATGTTTGTGGTAGATTTTAATCTGTTGAAAATCTGTGTTTGTAATGCTAGCACTTTGGGAAGTCATGGCAGGAGGATCGCTTGAGGCCAGGAGTTTGAGACTAGCCTGGGCAACAAGTGAAACCCTGTCTCTACAGAAATCTTTAAAAATAACCATGCATGGTGGCATGTGCCTGTAGTCCCAGCTACTGGGGAGGGTGAGGCAAGAGGGTCACTTGAGCCCAGGAGTTCGAGGCTGCAGTGAGCTATGATAGTGATACTGCAACTCCAGCCTGGGCAACACAGCAAGATACTGCCTCTAACAAAACAATACAAAAAAACTGAAGGTTGCTTCCTCTGAGAAAGAATGTGTTTCCTTCTGTCAGAAGCCAGAGGATCACAACAGTACCCTTCTGGGTCACTTGGCTTAATTCAAGTATCTTAAGTCAAATTACCTACCTTGTGCAACTCCCTACATACAAAGCTTAGTCAATTGTAGTAAAAATTAACACAGAACAACCTCCTTTGTGTACACCTACAAATCACTGCCCCAATTTTAGTTCCATTTACCTTTTTTTAATTGTCCCCATTGGCACTAACATGTATGTACTCTGGATTTTGTTTATTATAAACAACTACAAAATCCTTTTAATGTATATCTAATGTCTTAAGCATATTACAGGATGAAAACCCTGTGCAGAATCCCCATTTTCTGATGAGATTTGTGGATTTATTCATTCAAAAAAATTCTATGGAGTGTCTACCATGGATCAGGCAATATTCATGGAACTAGGAGGTTTGAACATAGAGAAACAGACAGACAAACAAACAAAATCTTTCCTTCATGGATCTTACATTGTAAGAGAGACAAACACAAATGAGGTCATTGTAAAATATATAATGTGTTCAATGGAGCTAAGTAGTAAGAGAAGAAAAACAGACCAAAGAAGGGGATATGAATGGAAAGGGAGGTAAAAGTGTAAGAGGATATCTAGGAAAGATCTCACTGAGAAGGTATCTTTGAGGAAAGACTAGAATGAAATGAGGGAGCTGGCCACTGGGCTATTCAGGAGAAAAACAATCTGGGAAGAGCAAACAAGACCCTCCGAGGGAAAATGACCCCAGTCAGAGTACAAAGGGTGAATACTAGAGCAGCAAAGGCCATTGTGGCCAGAAGGAGAAAAGGCTCAAAGATGAACTCAGAGAAGTTAAAGGAAAGCAGATCACATTGGACTGAATGGATCATAGTTATGACATTGTCTTCTACTTTGAATGAGATAGGAAATTATCGGAAGGTTTGGAGCAGAAAACAGAGATTTCTTTTTTCCTAACAAGCATGTGAACAGGATCACTGCAAGATACTAGACACCAACACACTAATCTACAGAGGAGTTGAGTTTTCGTGTTGGTGAGAAGTGTTTATTCATAAAAATATATTTGGGAAATTTATGAGGGCGGATAAGAATAAGCATCAAAAAAAATCATGAATCTAACTGTAAAATAAACGAAACAATACAAGTGCAAGAAGAAAACATGGATAAATTATTGTGTAACTTGGGTACAGAGAATGGTTTTTAAAACCATGGCTCCTAATCCAGATGCGATAAAAGAAAAGATTCATCAACTTGACTGCATTAAAACAGACAATGCTTACAAGGCAAAACGATGCCAGAAACAAAGTCAAAATACAACTGACAAACTGGGAGGAAATATTTGCAAAATACATCCAGAATAATAATCTTAATGTATATAAATAAGTCTCAAACATTGAGACAGGAAAAGGCAAATATACATGATAAAAATATGTTTTATGAATGTTCAGACTTATAAGGAATGCAAATTAAAACTACACTGAGATAAAATGTCTCACTTATTAGATTGACTAAAATTTAAAACCATGATGACAGCACATTAGATTAATGAGGTGCTCTCACAGTTTTGTAGGAATATAAATGGTACAACTCTTATTAAGAAAATTTGGCAATATCTAACAAACCTACATATGTGTTTACCATTTGACCCAGCAATCCCACTTCTAGGAATTTGAACTGAAGACATGCTTCTAACAGCAGAAAAATAAATATTCACAAAATTACTCTTTAGAGTATTAAAAACAACCAAACTGTCCATACAGAGAGAGATGGCTGAATAAACTATGGCATATCCACACAGTGAAGTATTGCATGCAACTGTAAAAATGAATGAGGAATATTTGAATTTGTAGGAAATAGTGGATTCCAGCATATTCATTAAGTTAAAAAAGAAACGTGCAAACGAATATCTATAGCATGCTTTTAAAATGTAATAAAAAAGGAGAACTAAGAAGACAAATGTGTAGCAGCTCATTTGAGCAAAACTAAAGATAAAGCAGAAACTACTGAAATTGAGTACCTATGGTGGGAAGGATAGAAGTGATGGAGGGAAGTGACATTTCCCTTTTATTGTGTCTTTTTATATCAATCTGACATTTGGGACTACGTTAATGTTTTATTTAAGCAAAAAAAAAAAAATCAAAAAGATTGAGGGGAAACTAAAATAGAATACAAAGAGAAACAAATTAACAGTATTTTGAATGAATAACAATCACACTGAAGAGGGGGAATAATCTGAGTAACTTCTGAACAAACAATGCTGTTTTATATTTTTCGGGCTATAAACAAAACAAAACTTTAAAAACGAGTAGATTTGATTTCCATCATGGTATGGAGTTAGCAATTTTAAACTTCCTTCTGTGTATTCTAGGATTAGGCAAATAAGTAAATATATTGTGGATGTAGGTGTCTCACTGTTGAAGAAGGGAGTTACACATATGGAAAGAGGGAAGAATAGAATGAACTCTATGCTAACAGACTGAAATTGGAAGAATTGCTATGAATTCATGACATATATAAATATAGATATGGGAATGGATATACGTAGATTTAATACATATCCTTGCTCTGTCTGCTGAGAGGGTGCAGAAGCAATGATACTCCAATAAAAACGAACACACTTAGCATCCAATCCTGGCATCTAAATGCCGTTCTCTGCCAGAAAGAACCAGCATTCCTTGGAGAAACAGCAAATTCCAGTGTCAGGTCTAGAGGTGAGTCTGGAGCATCTTTGTGTGTGTGTGTGTGTGTGTACCAGAAAGTAAGGAAGTGCTCAGAGAACAATAAGAACAAGTCAAAATGACACAGGAACTATTTCGAGGGCTCCCACTGGCCCAATCAAGGAGAATTTAAGCATCGAAATAAATAATGGTAGCCATGAATTATGACCCATTAAGTAAATAAATAAAATTCATATTGATATAGTTTATGCTGATATAGATAAACGAATAAATAGAGAAGGGTAAACTTTTATTTACAGTAAAATGCCAACAGATGAATATAGAAATAATTATTAAATCAGAAAAAAACACCCTTTGACAACCATCATAGTAAAAATTGATTCAAGAAAGGATCATCAATAGACACTAAAATTTGTGGGTAAAAATTTGATGAAAAAATGAGGAATTTACATAGTTTTAAACTATCTCCCTATAAAATACTTATTAATTACAAAGGGAAAAATACTGGGTCTACACTAAGAAATATGGCAGGCACCATCTTAACTAAGTGATCAAAGTTACCACCACCAGTAATAGGACAAATAGACAACATATGCCTCCCCATAAGAATACGACATCCTTTCTGGTATTCCTGTCAAATAATTAGATTCAATAACCTGAATCTATCATGAAGAAATGATAGACAAACCCAAATTGTGGGGTGTGATCCTGTCTCCTGACATTCTCATCCACGGATACTGCCCTCCTACACTGAAAAGGGCAGATCTGTATAATCAATAGGATATTCTGGAGATAATATATTGTGATTTCTGAGGGCAGCTCACAAAGGACATTGTGGCTTCTTCTTTCTTGTTCTCAGAGAAGCTAGCTGCCATATCACAAGGACACTCAACATACAAGCAGCAAGCCCTATGACAAAATCCACTTGGTGAAGAATGAAGCTTCCAGTCAAGGTTTGGTAAGTGAGTCATCTTAGATGTGGATTCGCCTGTCCCAGTTAACCCTTCAGATGACTGCACCTCCAGCTGATGTCTTAATTACAATCTCCTGAGAGATCCCAAGCCAGAACCACCTGACCGACCCACAGAAACTGTGAGATCATAAATGTTTATTCTTGCTTTACACCACTAACTTCAGGGTATTTTGTTATTATAATAGATAACGGACTTAAAAGTCATTCTCCAAAAATAATTGCAGTGTATTCATCAAAAATGTAAAGGTCATGCAATACCAAAAAGGCTGAGGACATTTTTCCAGATTAAAGAAGTGGGGGGGTGGGGGTATGGCATAATGATCAAACACAATACATGATCCTGAAATGATTCTGGACCAGGAAAAACAAAGGTTGGTTTCTACTGTTGTTATTGTTTTTACCATAACACAGGTTATTGAGATGATTGTCAAAATTTAAATACAGATGGTAGCTTATAAAATAGCCTTGTGTCAATGTTAAGTTCTTATTTTTGATCGTTGCACTCTAGTTATGGAACAGAAACTCCTTAGTGAACCATTTAGAGTAGGAATAAATGCTAGATGGTTCCAAAGTAATAATTATATAATTATAATTATATAATCACATCTATGTACACATATGTCTATAGAGAAAGAATAGAGAATAGTAAAGAAAATATAGCAAAATGTTAACATGCAGAGAATCTGGATGACAAGTATATGGGAATTCTCTGTAGTACTCTTGAAACTTTTCTGTAGAGATTACTTCAAAATAAAAAGAAGAGCAGAAGTGGCTGCAGTTCCTAAATTCCCGAAGTCAACTTACATTGTTTTTTCAAACTGGGAGATGAATCCACTAATAGATTTTGAAATGAGTTTGGTGGATTTCTAATATATTCTTATTAGAAATAAGAATTAGAATAGGATAGCCTAGCCTAGTCTAGCATAACACAGCATGGCACAGAAGACGAACATTGCAGTTACTAAGGGTGAGTACTAATTTCTGAAAGTTTTGTTTAAGTTCTAGAAAGAGAAACAAGTGTGGTGGGTTGTGTGGTCAAAAAAGTGGGGAAGCCACCGCAACGAGGGGCGAGTCTGAGCCACAGTGGCTCAGAGCTCCCCGCCCACCTCGTGCCAGGAGGCCCCTCCCGCCTCTCCCACCCTCACCGGCGCCGCGTCAGCCCCCAGGCCGCCTACAGGTGTGCGCGCAGAACTAGCAAGTGTGCCGGACAATATTTAAGGGCCCGCCTCTCCTGGCTCACAGCTGCTTGCTGCTCCAGCCCTGCCCTCCCGGAGCTGCCGGACGCTCGCGGGTCTCGGAACGCATCCCGCCGCGGGGGCTTCGGCCGTGGCATGGGCGCCGCGGGCCTGCTCGGGGTTTTCTTGGCTCTCATCGTACCAGGGGTCCTCGGTGAGCTGGGAGGGGGAGCACGGAGGTGGGGACGCGTCCCGGGCAGGGAAGGCTTCTGTGCCGCGATGCAAACCAGGGGGCTAAAAGCGAGACGGTGGGTACAGTCCTCCACGCGTGTCCTCCTCCCGCTAGCTTTAAGGGACTCCTGCAATAAACCGCCTGGTCGTGATTGTCCCCACTGGCTCCTCCGGGAGCTGGGACCTCCAGAATTGGAGGCTGCGCCACAGAGGGGCGCTGTCTGGTTGGCCCCGTGTGGCTGGCGGCGTGCTGGTGCTGGCTGTCTCCTGGCTCCCCGCCCCCGAGATTCTGCAGGTGCTCATCGCTCTCTGACCGGCGGTCAGGGCTACCGCTCGCCGCAGGAAATCTATCCACGGCGTGCGGCACTAACTAGCCACGTGAGGCTGTTTCTGTACACCCTGAACTGCGCTCCTGCCCAGCAAAAGCGGCAGAGCCTCGGCTCCCTTCCCTAAATAAGAGTAAGACCTGGTTCCCAAGCATGGGTCTCAGATTTTCTGAACTCTGATGTGATATTGGTAAAGAGAACCTAAACATTAACCATCCGTAGTTATTTTTGAGACATGGATTAAAACTGTTGTTTTCTTCTTGTTATTAACCTTCTGTAATGGTGTGGACGTCCGCAAAGGTCTCATTCACCGTTTATTATATCTTTTTTCCTCCAGATTGGCTTGATTTTAAAGAAAGATTATAATTAAGATTAGCATCTCTTGGCTACAGGATGGGTCTAAGTTTCTAATTATCTCCAGGGTACCATGCATTCCTAGTTTATAAGACGTTTACTGTATGCAGACCTCAATAACTGGGTGACTTTTGGCAAGTCATTTAGCTCCCTGATCTTCAGTTTCTTCATCTGTAAAATGAAACTAATGATTACCTGGCCTTCCACCTCACTAAGCTGCCCTGAGTACAAATGAAACTAAGCAAAGAAAGTTGGATGTTAGTTGTTACTACTAAATGTCAGTAATAAGCCTCCTGTACAAACTTGTTTATATGGAGCCAGCATTTAAGCTAACAAGCTGGGTATCCAATTGTTTTTATGGACATCCAGCTTGTTAAGGTGTCTGGAATACTGCACATATTGGTTTATTACAACTTACTGTTTGCTTTCCTGACATTTTACTGTCTCCTGACCCTTAAACCTCTCTCCAGACCCTTATCTTCATCTCTCTTCTCTTTTTCTGCATATTAAATCCCTTTGAACAAATGCGCATTCACAAGTTTTTCTAAGAGCAGAATACAGTCCCTGACTTCTCACCTGTTTCTAAATTTCAGAGAGGATATTATCAACTGAAAATCAACTTCTTCACAAGTCCTGCCAATTCAGGGCCACAGCATCAGCATCATGTAGGTCACGTAACTGAAGACCCATGAAACACCGGGTCTACCTATCTGTCAGCCGTTCAAGCTCCTGTGCTTCTGTTGTTTGTCCATTTCTCATTTTTGTACCAGTATTCCCCTCCTAAGCATTATAATTACCTGTGTAACAACCTCATCTCTTTTAAGAGATTTTGGTTCTCATGATTGGAAAGGTTAAAGAGTGACCTATAGGTCACTTTTCAATTATGAAAACAACAAATTAAGAAATATATATATATATATATTTGAGACGGAGTCTCGCTCTGTCGCCCAGGTTGGACTGCAGTGGCCGGATATCAGCTCACTGCAAGCTCCGCCTCCCGGGTTTACGCCATTCTCCTGCCTCAGCCTCCCGAGTAGCTGGGACTACAGGCGCCCGCGACCTCGCCCGGCTAGTTTTTTGTATTTTTTAGTGGAGACGGGGTTTCACCGTGTTAGCCAGGATGGTCTCGATCTCCTGACCTCGTGATCCACCCGTCTCGGCCTCCCAAAGTGCTGGAATTACAGGCTTGAGCCACCGCGCCCAGCCGAAATATATATATTTTTATTATTTCACTCCATTGTTCAAAAATCTAAAAGGCCTCCGGTGGAAGAAAATCTAGTTTCTTCAGCCTTTCTAGCCCTTTGGAATGGGATCTCACTGAAGCTCACACCCCCTGATTTCTCCAGCTCCCTGCCATGTATGTGCTGCTCATGGTCTTCCCCACCTGTCTCCTGTGGCTCACACCTTACCCAGTCTCCACTGCTGACTTTTACTGCTACTGTGTGCTCTCCACGGATCATCTCTTGGCTCTTGGCCAGTTCCTGCACTTGAGTGTGCTTAAGAAACTACTAAAGTACCTTTATAAAATGTAGGTTTCTGGTTCCACCTCCCCCTCCAGAGGTTCATAGGTTTGGAGTTAGCACAGGAAAGCTGAGGTTTAACAATCACTCTAGAAGATTCTGCCGCAAGTATCTATAGGGCACACTGCTGTAAGCAAAGTCAATGGGAAGCAAATTTCCTTTTTAGTGTTTTCCCATTTTTCCGTTTGTCTATTTGCATAAACAGATTCAAACTTCCCACACTTCTAAATTTTACTTAAGCTTTCACTGGTCATCTAAATTTGTCCTATGCTGAGAAAACAAAACCATGAAACAAGAATGCTCCCATTTTCTAATCAGCTACAAACCTACTAACTTACAAACTTACCTCCATCTGGGATTAGATTTTGTTCTCCACTGCAGAAAACCTGCTGAGGCCTTCCCGTCACATTAGAATAAAACCCACGCCCCTTATTCTCCAATCTGACGCCTTCTGCCTCTCCCTGAAATTCTCTATGCCCCGCTTACTCTCTCTGCCCCAGCCATACTGGCCTTCTCTTTATTCTTTGAGCACAGTTGCACTAGGTATTCTGTCTTTTGAAATGCTCTTCCTACCAATTATTCCTTGCCTGGCTCCTCCTTGACATTCAAGGCTCAGCCCCCTGTTGTGCTTCTCTGACTCTTGTCTGAAGTATCCATATTTCAGGGCACTCTCCGATACAAAACTGTGTTCTATTTTCTACAGACCACCTATCACCATCTAAAACCTTCTTGCTTATTTATTTACCTGTTTATTGTTTGTTCCCTCACTGGAATACAAGTTCCATGAGTGCAAGACCTTAATCTGCTTTATTTCCTGATTTGAGTTCCTATCAATCGCCTGTAACTTGGAAATTAATAAATATGAATTGAAATCTTGGTATGTTTCCTCCTATAACAATGAAAGAAGTATCCTTTCTGCTGACAATTTCAGCTCTTCTTCCTGTATTCATTATCATGTTCCATACCCTTTTGCCTTTGCAAGGACTTTACTTCTGCAGATATCTCCTGCCTTGCATCATCTGTGTGCTTTTTTCTGCATGATCATCCCCACCAGCATTTAAGTATACCCAGGAAATCCTTTGTGGACTTTCTCATGACCCACTGGAACTCCATTTTCCTGTCCCTCTTCTTGTCCTTCTCAGCAAAACTTCTCATTGACTACTTACTCAAATTTCTTTATCTCCTTCTCCACTTCAGACAGGCTTCTTCCCCACCTGTCTCCTGGAGCTATTTCTTGCAACGTCACTATTGACCCTTGTGCTGATAAATCTAATGGTCATTTTTCTATCTTAATCTTTCTCAGTCTTTCAGCAAAAGCTGATGATTTCCTTTCTCTTGAAACTGTTATTCTCATCTTCCAAATCAAGATACTCTTACCTGTTTTTCCATACTTCTCTGGTGACTCTTAGTCTTTTATGTTCTATCTCTAAATATTAGAGGGTCTTGGGGCTCAGCCCTGAGCCTCTTCTGTCTTTCTTCATTTCTTCTTCCTAAAAGACCTCATCTCATCTTGTCTCATGGCTTTGAATACTATTTATATGTTAACGACTCATATTTATTATCTATAGTTCTGTCCTGTCTCCTGAGCTGCAAACTTGTACATCCATCTGCCTACTTGGCATCTTGATGTGGATGCCTAGTATGTTAGATATACCAAGTCTGAATGGAAATTATTCTGAACACAATTCCCTACCTGAAGGCCACAATACACACCACACACACACACACAGTCCTTTTTCAGGCTTTCCATCCTCAGAACAGGGTAATTCCATCAATTGTGTAGCCCAAGTCAGAAGTCTAGAAGTCAGGAATCCTCCCGTTTCCTCAGCCCCACATGTAAAACAACAAAAACTCTTGCCAATTCTATTTCTAAAATATATCCACTGCTCACTACTTTGGTCCAAGCCTCTTTTTTTTTTTTTTTTTTTTTTTTTTTTGGCCCTAAACTGTACTCTTTGCTTCTAAAAGTAGCAGTTCGATCCACTCTCTACCCAAATGTCAGAATATTCCTTTAAAAAAGTAAATCAGGCCATGTGATTCTCCTACTTGAACTCGCCAATGACTTCTACTCAGGATAACATTCACATATCTGTGGCCTAAGAAGCCCTGCATGTTCCCTTCTGCTGAGTTTTCTGTCTTGATCGTGTACCATTCTGCTTAGCTCATTGCATCCCAGCTACACTTGCCTTCTGTCTGTCCCTGGAGCATACCAAATTCATTCCTCCTGTTAGGCCTCTGCCTAAAATACTTGTACTCAGCAATTTGCCTGGCTGCTTCCTTCTTCCTGCTTGTCCTTCAGTCACAACTTAAATGTTGCTTTTTCACAGGCCTTCCTTAACCATCCATAACTGAAGTTGCATGCCACCCTGTCCCTTCTCCTTCCAGTGCATTACGTTGTGACATATCACTCTATTTCATATTTCATGTTCAGCACCTTCTTATTTATTTCCTGGTATCTACAGTCTATCTCTTTCTGTTGGATTATATATTCTATGAGGGTGGGAACCTTGTCTCTAATGTTCACAGATACATCTCCTGTGCTTAGGACTGAACTTTGGTTAATATGCATAACTGTTGTTAAACTAAATAACAAACAGAGAAAGACTCTCTAAAAGAAAAAGATATTTGTTTGGGAATAGAACATTGCAATGGGAATATGTGTGTGATCATGAACTGTGTGTATATTCAAGGAAGGAAAGGAAGACAAAGGTTTTTAAAGGAAAAATAATTGTTTTAGAATAATTATCCTTGGCTACAAAGGCCAATAACAAGGGTGATGCCAGTTTGAGGTTATACAGGCAGATGCTGGAAGGATGTTCTCATAGAGTTGCAGTGGCCTTTGTGCACGGTTGTGGTTTTTCAGTCTTTTATGATAGTTTGGGTTAACAGGCATACAAGCATGAGAAGGTTTTCATGGCCTTCCCTGGCTTTGTCAAGGTGTTTTTTTGTTTTGTTTTGTTTTTACATTAGTGACTCTGTTTTGATCCTGACAACTTTGACATCATCATTCAAAACTTGCTTATCAAATAGCCAGGAAACCCAATATTAAGGTATTTGATTATATGAATTATCATTCTCAATAATGATTTTTCCCTCCTACCTGCTTTCTAAAAGTTTGGTTTTATTTTTATTGTCCTATATGTTTGTTTTTCATCCATTTCAAATGGATTTCCAAGCCATTCCTGGTAAAGTCCCTGGGCCCAAGTAATTAAATATATCCCTGTTGATTTAACTCAGAAACTGCTTCGCCTGGTTGTTTTTAACATGGTACATGGTTGGAAGGATGTGTGTCTGAATGTCAAGTCACCATCTTTGATCTTTGATCCAGTCATGGTCTCCTCTGAGTTTTACTCCTGGCTACAGAAAGATGTGAAGAGGGTTCAGTGACCTTCAAGAAAATTTGTATTATTTTATGGCTCATGGATTAATCTTCCCTTTTCTGATATGATCTGCCTTGTGACCTGGGATTTTGGCTTTCATTACTAATGAGGATTGATGTTCCCAAAGGAAGATAGCCCTTAAGTCTCCTTATTGGAAATGAGACCTTCCCATTTTTTCCCATCCAGAAAGTGTGATCTGTATCTCCTTTCATCATGGGAAGTTATGCTATGAAGCACCCTTCTGCTTTTGCTGTTTCCAGATCTTCATTCCATCTTCATCCAGGTCATTGCCACTGATTAAATCTTGTAAATTTAAATTGGTTTTCCAGTTTGTGGAGGATAATTTGATATTGGCCTTATTTACATTTGATAATTACAGATTAAGTCACTTGACTAGAGACACTAGTACAAGTAGTATCAGGATCATGAAGTTTGTCTCCATTGAGGTCAAACCCTGATATTCCTTATAGAATTTTGTTATTTTGCACAGAGTAAGCACTTGGAGACTTTTGTAGTTGTTAATGGAGAAAACTAAGTAACTGAGGAAATAAATTGAAGGGGACCTATAGTGATATCTGGCTCCCAATAATGATGCCTATTCTTAGAACCAGTCTTTGTGACTTCTCCAGTAGCAATGTAGGGTCACAGCTAAGGTCTGGCTGTGTTTTGGGAGCTTTGTGTGTGACCTTGTGTCAACTGGTTCATGTTTATGCTTTGACTTTCACCTGTACCTGTCTCAGACCTGTTTGAAAAAGAAGGAGATTATAAATTTGATATTTAAATACACTGCTATTCTAGGAGGGCCTTACAACTGTGTCCTTTTTTTGCCTAGACTACCATCTGATCTGGAAGAAGAGTTAACTTCTTGTTTTCTGCTTGTCAGTTTAGGGCATTGAAACTTGAGCTTGTTCTCATACATAGAAAAATGACTTTTCCAGCTATATCCCTAAGTATATCATTGCTATAGTTTCTTACCTAGCGCCTAAAATAACTTCTATTCCATTATTAATAATAATATTGTTATTTTAAGTTACAGGAAACTGTCTTGAAATGACTATCCCTTTATCTAGTTCCCATCAGAAAGTATTTACTGAGTTCTCTTTGGGGGCATGTTACTCTACTAGATTAACAGAATAAAATAATAAAGAATAATAAACATGTTTTCTCCTCTCTAGGCATTAAAGGTTTAATAGCTAAGATAGTTATGTAAATTCATTAAAGTAATTTTACAGGATCATATGTGTACTGAGCTTTTACAAGATCTCTTATATACTTTAGTTTCTTATGCTATCCTGGGAAAGTTTGTGTTTAAAATTTTTACTTTTTTGTCCCACAAACTCACCAAATAGCATACATTAGTTAAGTGAAGTTTTTTTGCATACAAATAATACCTCAGTGAAACTGGGAAAACATTAATATCCACTCCCCCTACCACCCTTATAAAAAAATCAAAACATATGTACTCATCCTTCAAGGCCCTTGCCACATGCCTTTCCTGTTTTCCCCAGTCTCTGACCTCACTGTGAAAAAACAAGCAAACAAACTAAAACCACTAACTTTTACTTGTAAGGGTGAAGGAGATAGCACAATTCTGAGGATTTTCTGAAATTTTATGAAAAATTACTTTCTCCATCTCTGAAGTCTACCCTAAAAATTCTCTGAACCTCTGAGCTTATTTCTATGTATATTCACCCATGCTGCAATGACATGCGTTCTTCATTCCACAAAATATTGCCCTATTTTAGACTTACATTCTAAAGATCAAAGTTTTCAGGATAATTGGTAACAAGGCAGAAACAGAGAAGAGGTTTTAGCCTCTCTTGGTTTTTATGTTTCTGTGGCCTTTGTCTCTAGGTCAGGGTAAGTTTCTGCAAGGTTTCCTTTTGCTAAGCCTAAAATTCAGAGTAACCAGTCTTAAGTTTGCTGTTGGGATGTCTTGCAAATACAAATGCTTTCTTGGGTATATCAAGAGGCATTCTTTTTTTTTGAGACGGAGTCTCGCTTTGTTGCCCAGGCTGGAGTGCAGTGGCGCAATCTCCACTCACTGCAAGCTCTGCCTCCCGGGTTCATGCCATTCTCCTGCCTCAGCCTCCCATGTAGCTGGGACTACAAGCGCCCACCACCACACCCCGCTAATTTTTGTATTTTTAGTAGAGACGGGGTTTCACCATGTTAGCCAGGATGGTCTTGATCTCCTGACCTCGTGATCTGCCCGCCTCGGCCTCCCAAAGTGCTGGGATTACAGGCGTGAGCCACCGCGCCCGGCCTCAAGAGGCATTCTTTATCACCTCCCTAGAGATCTTCAAGTGGTCAGATGCTCAACAGTTCTATAACCATGAGTAATCCTGTAATAGAGGCATCTTTGGGTCTGTCACTGTATCTGGATGAGATAATGTGTTATGTTTAAGATAAAAGACCAGTAAATTCACGTGTCATCTCAAGTGAAGAGGGCTCCTAGGTGCTACATTCTTCCTTTTACTCCTAGGGGCACTGGGTGTGAGGGTTAAGTCATGATAGCTGGCCAAACCTATTCATCCTGTGATCTTTATGACTTTGATCTATGGTCTCCATACTGTGTTAGGGTGAGGTTAGAAGTTAGAGTACAAAGAATGTTAATATTACCTCATTCTCATCCCATTCAATTCAAAAAATGCTTTTAAGTAACTACTAGATACGAAGCTCTAGACCGGACAGTGGGACCTGGGAATTACATAAAAGCTAATCTGATAGTCTTTGCCTTTGAGAAACTCCTACAGTAGTTGTAAAGACTGACTCTTAAATATACGTTGTACTATGATGTAGTTCTCTTATTTATGAAGTGTTATGAGGTCATAGAGAAATAAATCATAAATGCTACCTAGAAGAATTAGAGAAATATAGGCCTTCCAGGCAGAGGAAACAGCATTTGCAAAAGCATAAGTGTGCGAGAACATAATGTCTTTGGAAAAAAATCAGTGTCATTGCAGTATAGGCTACATAGTGATGAATGGTAATTGACTAAATGGATTGGAGCTTACTTGTAAAAACTCTATGCATTTTTTCCCTATAAACAATGGTAAGTCATAGTAAATTTTTAAATGTGCAGAGTGGCATGACCACATTTGTGTATTAGAAAGATAATATGTGCAGTGGTATAGAAGATGTACCAGCCCAAGGGAGAACAATTAGAAAAGTAAATTATGTCATTCAATGATCCAATGAGAGACTGCTGCAATGACAAAATAGTTCGTTTGGGGCGAGATTTCTGGAATCCAGTCACTAAACTTTGGTAACTAATTGAATGAAGAGCAGAGAGTAGAGGATGAGTTACAAAAAGGAAATGGTTAATGTGAGTTTTTTTAAGGCAGAAGATTTGGTAGATGATACCATAGATTAACAGAATATATATAAAAATGGAAAATGAAGACTCTAAGTTATAATTGACCACAAATAAAGTTGGCGTCCATGCACAGAAATACAGACTGTGTGCATTAAATAAGTAGTGTTCTAGAGTTGACTGATCCTTTGGAAAGTTTTGTAAATGTAAGAATTTCTGTGAGTAAACATAAGCAGGCCTGTCAGCAAGTCCAGTCAGGTTGAGATCTAATATAAAACACAAAAAATCTCCAAAAAGTCTCCTAAATCCCAGTCTGGAATTCTGTTTGGGTTGGTTTGGTTTTCCTTTGTAGGTAAATCATGTATGATTCATAGAGAACTCCTTTAGGACTCTGTGATTACACACATGGGTATTGCATTTGGGTCGACAGTGACATAATTTTGTAATAAAGGGTGGGTTGGCAGGAGACATTTCCAGGGTACATGGATACCAGAACAGCAGTTCCAACCAGAAACCGTCACTCTTCCAAAAGAGATCTGAGTAATTGCCACATACTTTTTAAAATAAATAAGGAAAAAGGAATCACCTCCCTGATCTATTCTAGAGACACTGCTTCAAGATTACCAGCTAGAGAGGATTCTTAGGAGACAAGAAAGTTTTGGCTACTCTCTTCCAATTTTAAATCTCCAGTGCTACTGCCCAGGAGCTTGAATTTCATTTGGCTTTAAATTGTATGAGTCCTTAATCTATCACCCCTACTTGTCATAAATGATATTCTATTCTTTGCTATTCTTTCAGTAGAGAAAGAACTAAGCTTTTCTAAAATGTAAGTCTAGCTGGGAGATGATCACTCATCTCTTTTTTATTTTTATTTTAAGTTCTGGGGTACATGTATAGGATGTGCAGTTTTGTTACATAGGTAAATGTGTGTTGTGAGATTTCTCATCTCTTTGTGTTTAGTGACTCATCTGCTATATGTATTATCTCAGACAATATTGTAACCTGGGATAATGACATACATTTTTAGGAATGTAAGTAAAACAATCTCTTTATTGCACCCTATTTAATTCCTCTTGCCCCTTCCAGAGGGAAATTGGGCATCTGCACACCAAAGTGAGTAGCCAGGAGGGTTACACTTGGTTTGAGTAGCTCTAAGCACACAGCTATGACTTACCCATCTTCCTCATGGCCCCCAATCCTACCACACTTTCCTTTGTTTACTGTCCTTTGATTATAAGTTATTTCATAGTGAATAAATGCTTACATCTAAAACATTCCAGGAGATTACACACTGCCAACTTTATTCCATGCAAAAAGTAAGCTACCCCAGGTCCCTTCTATAACAATTTGTCTGTGGTCTGGGGTGGGGACTGGTGACCAGCTCATAGCTTTTTGGTTTTTACCAGCCAGTTCCATATATCTTTCGACCTTGCTACTTCCTATTTAGAATCATCTTTGAGATCAGGATACAGAATTTCAACAAAATGGGTAAATTGCAGGCTGAGTTGCAGTTTGGATTGCAAGAATGAAGAGAAAATTCTCAGAAAGTATAATATTCTCTCTTTCTCCACCTACTCCTTAAAAAGGTATTCCTTGTAAGTCACTCCCAGCCATCCCCAATGACAGCAGCAACAGGGAGAGAGGTTTACTATGAAATCATCAGTGCCATATTGGATATAATAGGGAAAAGCTGTTTGACCCCTTGGTTGAGAGTCAATGCATTGCACCAGCAAAGGTAATCAAGTTGATATCTGGAGCTCTGCAGCAACCCTCCTCTTCAGTGTATTACTCTTACCTGAATGCTCAATTATAGAAGTTGAAAATGGAGTTGTGGAATCTGGATTATGTTCATTTTTTAAAAATGATACAGTGATACTTAAGTGTAAGCTTGGTTTTACCATGAAAGGCAGCAATGTAATATGATGTCAACTAAACAGCAAACAGAATCCTCTACTGCCAACGTGCCTCAGGGATGAGTTGGGCTGAAACTTCAGGATCTAGAAATAAAACAAGGTTTTTTTTGGGAAACAGGTATATGGTACCTATGGAAAGATCAGAAGGAAGATAGTATATGTGGTTGCGTTTTCTAGTTAAAGAGGTTTTTATTGTTGTTGTTTGTTTTTTGTTTCTGTTTTTGTTTTTTTGAGATGGAGTCTCGTTCAGTTGCCCAGGCTAGAGTACAATGGCATGATCTTGGCTCACTGCAAACTCCACCTCCCGGGTTCAAGTGATTCTCCTGTCTCAGCCTCCCGAGTAGCTGGGATTACAGGCACCCGCTATCATGCCTGGCTAAATTTTGTATTTTTGTAGAGATGGGGTTTCACTATGTTGGCCAGACTGGTCTTGAACTCCTGACCTCAGGTGATCTGCCTGCCTCAGCCTCCCAAAGTGCTGGAATTACAGACGTGAACCACCACACCTGGCCTAGTTAAAGAGTTTAAAAGTAAACTTTGAAAGTAATATCTAAATGTTGCAGATGTAGGACTTACTTTCTCTTTTGTATTTTGGGGCAGTACTAGATCTGTGTTATTGTAGGGGAAATTAAAAGATGCTTTTTTAAAAAGCAGATAGCACCAAAGTCAATGATTAGAGATTTTTGTATACACACACACACACACACACACACACACATATATATATATGACTAGATTTTATTCAAAGGAAGATAAGATGAACTCTCAATTCCATTGGCTGAACTCTCAATCCCATTGGCCACACCAATGGGGGAAATTGGCTGAGATCAGAATTTGACTCAAAATACTGCAGATGGGCACATGGCTCAGGACATCCTGAGGCTGTGTCACAGGCACAAAATTAAAAATAAAAAAATACTGTGGACATTATACATTTTCATACTGAAAAATGAAGCCTTTATGAAAGAAGGCTAGTCGTCAGGTTGAGTCTGCACCCTCCATTCTCCCCTTCTCCTCTTCTTTTACTGGGAAGTGTCTGACTCTCTAACAACCTGGCAACATTGAAAGCTTTGTCCACAAAGCTCAGAAACCTCGTTAGCCTTGTTTTTGGAGCAGGAAGGAAGAGGTAGATTTTGGTGGTGAAAATGTGTTGCAAAAGTTTAGTTTCACTGGCTACGATATTGATGAGAGAATGGCTCAGACCCTTTGAACTGAATGAAATGGAAAATGATGAGTAAGGTAATGTTTCCTGTCATAAATCAAGATAAAGAAAACAGATAGTTATAAAGTTCATCATTTCTGAAAAAAATAATGCATGCCAGCTCTGTTCTATGTCACCCAAAGGACTCTCTGCCTTACCTTTAGGACAGCTTATGGGAACACCTTCATCCCATGCCTACTAACCCCAAGCTGGTGGTAGAGAAGATTGCTCTTATTTTAGAAAGAGCTTCTCTATGCTGCAGAGAAGAATGTCTTACTCTTTTCTCAGGGAATCTGCCACCTCCACTTATCTACCATGATAATTATAACAAAAGAGATAAGGAAGTGTCCTACAGATATAAGCCTGGCTACACTCTCATTGGAACTAACTCTGTGCAGCGTATGTCCTTGGAAACCTGGAACCATGTAGCACTAAAATGTGCAGGTGCCCAAAGTTCTACTCCATCTAAAGAAAACTCAACAGTTCCCTGCTTACGTATCAACCTTGTCTCTTTTTTTCAAGTGAAATCATGGGATGCCACTCCAAACCAACTTCTCAATGGTTATGTAGCTCCTACTCCTAATCTTTAACCTGGGACAGAGGTTTCCTTTGTGATGAGAGGTGAGTGTGAGGTGATGGGGCCTGAACTGAGACCTAGAACCCATAGTTAAACATTGTGAAGTGTGATCTCTAAAGACAGTTATTTATTTTCTGACTTTTTCTCTCTTTTTCTTTGTCCTTTATGACTTAAAGCTCTGTCATTAACCAAGCCCTCTTTAGTTTCTCCAAATGTATGTATTACGCATGGCCAGCCAAAGCTGGGAATTGTCCTTTCAGCAGTTGAAAGAGCAAAGCTTTAGATTAGAAGTGAAGGCTCCAAATATGGAGAATGAATAGATGATCCTGGGTTCAATAAGAGGGACTCTCTGGAGTAAACTTGAGGATCAAGATGTTTGATGTTTTCTTCACTAGAAAAGGAGACTATTTTTTTCTAGATGGTCACAAGAATCTTGATATTTGGATGCAAAAGAGGGGAGGAAGAATGTTAAAAGGAATATGATTTTTAAGATTTTATTTTTCTATATGTTTTTTCCTAGTCTGAAGTTATCATGTAGTTGGGTCGATCACAAATAACCTTGGACTTTTTCCCTGAAGTCAAAAATCTTAAAAATATAGATCCCATTAATACCATCAACTTGAGAGAAGTGACTAATTTGACTGAGAATTGGTTTGTTCTGGTGATGACTTGTTACCCTTTATTGTTTAATGTTCCAGTTAAATGGCAAATCTTCTAGTCAGTATGTCCCAGAAGGAATGACAACACCCTGGAATAATAAATTTCTGTCTAGGGAGTGGAAAACAAAACAACCAAGTATGGATCTTGCCTTTTGATGTTTGGTGTATTCCCACCCATATATCAATTATCACATCTTATCCATATGTGTGCTTTGAATATATATATGCCACTCTTCTCTGTCTTCTGGAATGCAGACCAATATTATATTGCAGATTCTATATATATAAAGATAACAGTTCTCGAAAGTTACCCTTACTGAAACCAAGTATAGCACTGATGTGATGAAACAGTTTGGCTATATCTTCTTATGCCAGTTCTCACTCAAGACCTCCTCTTGGAGCCAAAAGAAAGTTAACTGAAAGTTCTAGAGGTTGGCAATTTTCCCTTAATTCTGAGACTGCCTCAGAAAAGGTGTGCGTAACAAAGTAACTGTAAACAATATCCTTCATGGTTATTAGGACAAGTAAATGAAGAATATGAGGCCATTATTCAAAACCTCTGTTCACTTCCTGTGGCTTTTTCAAAGTGTTCCAGCATCAAGTCATGACAAATCACCTGTAGTGAGGCTCTAGTATCTTCAGCAGCAGGACCAAATGTGGTAATCACAGCCTGTACCCCCAGTTGTGTGTTTGAAATAGCCATTGAATAATTAGTATGTTCCAGGTATTGTACTTTCTCTGTTCATGTACTTTTAGCACTGGATTCTCACTGCACCTTATGAAGTAGTTTGCATTATACTGTAGACTAAGAAACTGAAGCTTAAAGAGGGTAAGACTTGCTTGAAGTCACACAGCTATTGAATGACTGTGGGGATTTGAAACTAGGTCTGCTGAGCTCAAATTTCCTTAATACATGGTACCTTCCCACATGTAACTAATGTGCCAGTAATATGTTATTTTCATGTGGTAAATTTGCCTTTTATTTCATTATTAAAATTGATTAGATTCAGAACTTTTGGATACATTCTTTTCATTATTATTGTTTGATCAAGATGATTCATGTTGATCTGTTTGCTGAGGATGAAGAAAAAGATAAGAATTTAGGAGCTTGGGAGTAAGCAGGGAAGAAATAAGCTATACGTATTTCTAAGTCTGTTTCTGAAAAAGTTGTGTGATATATATTTGGATATTTTACCTATATTTGAATATTTTATCACCATGATCAGTATGCTTACCAAATTCCTTTTCTACTTTTCAGGAATTTCTTGTGGCTCTCCTCCTCCTATCCTAAATGGCCGGATTAGTGATTATTCTACCCCCATCACTCTTGGTACTGTGATAAGGTACATATGTTCAAATGGCTTCCGCCTCATTGGAGAAAAAAATATAATTTGCATAACTAAAGACAAAGTGGTTGGAATCTGGGATAAACCTGCTCCTAAATGTGAATATTTCAATAAATATTCTACTTGCCCTGAGCCCATAGTACCAGGAGGATACAAAACTAGAGGCTCTGTACCACCCTACAGACATGGTGATTTTGTGACATTTGCCTGTAAAACCAACTTCTCCATGAACGGAAACAAGTCTGTTTGGTGTCAAGCAAATAATAGGTGGGGACCGACACGACTACCAACCTGTGAAAGTGGTGAGTATGAAAAGAAAGCTGAGTTGGGAGGTGGGGTCTTGCTTTTCTATGCAGACCACGCTTTGTACCCTCCTGAAGGACAAACAGTGTGAACATGTAATGATGGGGGTGGAAGAAGGAAACAAGGGAAAAGGTGCAAGTTATGGCTTCTTCATTTTTCTTCATGGAGGAATATAACTGCTCATTCAAAAAACATCAGTTGAGCAAAGGAATTTAAAGTACAATGGAAAAATGTAATTAAACATACCTAATAATTGAGTAGGGTAAGTTTTGCAAGGATGGAGCCAGAGTTTGTTGGGGTTGTAGGAATAGGGTGATTTTCAACTGTATATCTGTGTTACTATTAAAATGAGAAGAAAGATGGGATCTTATAGCAAAAATATACCCAATGGATTTGAAATTAATGTATAAGTATCTGCTAATACAGTCTGGCACAGGTGATATCCTTCTCTCTATAGTCTCTGTAAACATGTTTTGAAGTTATCCACTATTTCCCCAAGTCATCTTCTGAGCCATCACATTTCAAATAAATGCCTTTGAAAATAGGGACCTATGTAAATTCTTCATTCATTTTCCTTTGGTTTGGTTTATGTTGCTGCTGAAATATAAATCTGAATTTGAATTTCACAATTACAAGAATTGGCAATATTTAACAAAAATTATACTATTAAATTAGGTATTTATTTTCTTAATAAAGAACAATGTTGACAAATTTTAAGCAGATTAAAGAGCTGACAAAACTGTTAAATTAGTATAAAATGGGATTGTATTTATTGATCAATTGATAAATAGATAGCGTTGGAGAAAGGAGATCTTATGATAGTCAGAAAGCTTAATGACTGTTGAAAACAAGCTTTTGTAACGATTTAGACAGACGTATATGTATGAACATGGAAGGATATTGTATACATGTTGCTAAGTAGAGGAAGTAAGGCATAGAATATGTATTAGTTGTACACACACACTATATATGTATCATGCGTAGGATCCCAATAAACTATATTACTAATATCTACCAGGATAGCCCTTGAAATGATAGCATGCTACTTTTGGAACAGAGAATAAGCTTAAGGATAGGGTGAGAATATAGGTGAAAACTGACATTTTTGGTAATTGAAGTTTTTCACAAGGCAAATGTAATTCACATAGTGTAACTAAAAATGAAAAATAATGTACTATTCATGGCTATTTATGGCATAAGATGGATACACTTAAACCATACCTGTTTGATCTTTAAAAGACTAGGTCAAAAGTTAATAACAACTGGCTACCATAGATCATGTGTTATTTATTTAGATCTGTATCCTAAGTCAGCATCTAGATCAAGCTTGTCCAACTTGCTGCCTGTGGACAGCATGTGGCCCAGGATGGCTTTGAATATGGCCCAACAGAAATTCATAAACTTTCTTAAACCATTATGAGATTTTTTTTGCAATTTTTTTAGCTCATCAGCTATCATTAGTGTTAGTGTATATTATGTGTGGCCCAAGACAATTTTTCTTCTTCCATTGTGGCCCAGGGAAGGCAAAAGATTGGACCCCCTTGATTCTAGATTGTGAAGGATGCATCATCTGATGGCTTTTTTTCCTGGTATGTGTGTGCAAAGTTTTCCCTCTGGAGTGTCCAGCACTTCCTATGATCCACAATGGACATCACACAAGCGAGAATGTCAGCTCCATTGCTCCAGGATTATCTGTGACTTACAGCTGTGAATCTGGTTACTTGCTTGTTGGAGAAAAGATCATTAACTGTTTGTCTTCGGGAAAATGGAGTGCTGTCCCCCCCACGTGTGAAGGTACCCTAAATTTACAATCTATTTTAAGAATCTGGGCTGTTCTGTTATTTGCCACACATTTCTCATCTTTGGTTTGTTTTTTAGAGGCACGCTGTAAACCTCTAGGACGATTTCCCAATGGGAAGGTAAAGGAGCCTCCAATTCTCCAAGTTGGTGTAACTGCAAACTTCTTCTGTGATGAAGGGTGAGTGTCAGGATTATTTATGAGATTTAATTCATTTGGCTCGTGTGTGCATGGTGTGGACTATGAAACCTGCAGAAGGTTCCTCTGTGAGGATTTCTGGGCAGCCTGGGGTAGGGTTGTGAGAGGTAATGCTGATAAAAGGAACAGGTGCACACCGATTGAATGAACTTGTCTTGAACTGTAAGTAGAGGCTGCTGTTCTTCAGCACAAACTGCCTAATAGTTCTGAATGACAGTCTTCTGTCTCCAGGTATCAACTGCAAGGCCCATCTTCTAGTCGGTGTGTAATTGCTGGACAAGGAGTTGCTTGGACAAAAATGCCAGTATGTAAAGGTAGGCTAGGCAACGATGGTCTGACAGCACTGCATTCTCAGCTTAACTAAAAGCTTTTGGTTCAGTCATTGCGTTACGGACTCTTACAGAACACAGAACTCCTAGAGATCTTTAAGGACATGGTCTTCACCAAAGCATCCTTATATTTTGCTTCCTCAATTAAAATAGGGTTCCTAGGCTTTCCCCCTTCTGAAAGCTATGTAGACCTTCTAAGTAGGTAGCCAGACCATGTACATAAAGAAAATTGTATATCTGGTAAAAGAAATCAAAGGATCAGTAGAGTACATATACTCAGGAATGAAGCTTGAGAATCATACTTCTAAATTATGTTGCTTTAGCTGCCTTGATTGATTCATTATAGATTCAGATATCACTGTCCTAGGATAGTGGTATCAAGGAACATCTGGGGCATTCTTTGTTTTCAGTACATCTATGATCTTGTCATTTCTTTCTGCAATTTCCCTAGAAATTTTTTGCCCATCACCTCCCCCTATTCTCAATGGAAGACATACAGGCAACTCACTAGCAAATGTCTCATATGGAAGCATAGTCACTTACACTTGTGACCCGGACCCAGAGGAAGGAGTGAACTTCATCCTTATTGGAGAGAACACTCTCCGTTGTACAGTTGATAGTCAGAAGACTGGGACCTGGAGTGGCCCTGCCCCACGCTGTGAACTTTCTACTTCTGCGGTTCAGTGTCCACGTCCCCAGATCCTAAGAGGCCGAATAGTATCTGGGCAGAAAGATCGATATACCTATAACGACACTGTGATATTTGCTTGCATGTTTGGCTTCACTTTGAAGGGCAGCAAGCAAATCCGATGCAATGCCCAAGGCACGTGGGAGCCATCTGCACCAGTCTGTGAAAAGGGTGAGTGTTCTGGTACTCAGAAAAGGTGCTTCTGATTTGTTTTCTTGAAAAATTAGAAGAAGGGGTTATGGGCTTTAAGTAGGGCCTTGTCCAGTTTATATTCCCCTCAAATCTACTAAATGGAATCACTATAAATTTTGTAGAGGGCATTCTTATCACCAGCCCCCCACCATTGTTTTATTTTATGGGAATATGCTTGGGAGAATAAATGTTAGGAATCACTAAGTTTCCCATTTCTATAGGGGAAAAAGCCAGGAGAAAAATGCTTGTTTGTCTTAATAGTGACTTCTTAAAAGAGAAGTCATTCAATCCCTCATTCCTAGGGATATATCAGAATCTCCCATAAAAACATACAAGGTGATTCCTTATGAAGGAAAGAGACAGGAGAGGAGTTGCAGCACCCAGTGGAAACTGAACAACATCTGCAGCAGCCTAAGTGCAGAAAACAACAACAACAACAAAAGATTGGGAAACGGTGACCTAAAATTACCCAAAGTTGGTCTGCAACATATGTTCTGTATCATACAGCGGCAACCAGAGTGGAATTGTAGCACGAATGTCAATTTCTTTGGCTCAGTTTCTTTCTGTGATTGTTTACTTAAGCAGTTATGTTTTGTTTTGTTTTTGTCCTTTCGTTTAGAATGCCAGGCCCCTCCTAACATCCTCAATGGGCAAAAAGAAGATAGACACATGGTCCGCTTTAACCCTGGAACATCTATAAAATATAGCTGTAACCCTGGCTATGTGCTGGTCGGAGAAGAATCCATACAGTGTACCTCTGAGGGGGTATGGACACCCCCTGTACCCCAATGCAAAGGTGCCAGGCCTCAAATGTAGACGTTTTGTTCACTTTAAGATTGCCTTGTATTAAATTCTCATCCTAGTTTCTTTTCTTAGTGGCAGTGTGTGAAGCTACAGGAAAACAACTCTTGACAAAACCCCAGCACCAATTTATTAGACCACATGTTAACTCTTCTTGCGATGAAGGGTGAGTGAAGGTTGACTCAGTCTGACTCAAGTCTGATGTATCAGCACACACTGCAGGCTCTATGTAAGAGTTTGTGTCAGTATACCCTGCAAGCTCTGTGTAAGAGTTTGTCTCAGGTGCTTGCCTGTCACGTGGTTATGGAAGTGTCTGTCATACTATTTTTCCATGCATGGAAGTTATGCCTATGCAATGAGAGGTTGGTGCTGATGTTGGCCACATTTTTGTTGTTATTGCTTCTTGGCCTGAAAGTAGTGAGTCTGCTTGGGAGCCCATGACTCTTGCTTAACTTAGTGGTCACCTGATGGCAAAATGACATACATGACTCTGTCTCTAGGTACAAGTTAAGTGGGAGCGTTTATCAGGAGTGTCAAGGTACAACTCCTTGGTTTATGGAGATTCGTCTTTGTAAAGGTGAGTAGCAAAAATGATACAGGAGCTGAAATAATGTAAGATCTATACACTTCCTGGGAGATTTTTGTTTTGGGACATGTTAGGGGAATTAGAGTATTAGATTATGTTCTATTAATTTTGCCAATAGTTATGGTTGCAGTTTTGCCATGCCTTTCTTTTGCTACCTTTTTCTTCACCAATAACTTAAATGTACTTGGTTATTGATTCTATTTTGTGATTTATGATTATGGGAATAATGACAGCAGTGAGTATATGAGCCATCATCTTAATTTGGGTATACACAGTTTAATGTAGAGAGTAAAGGATTGGTGTCAGATCTGAATTCACATTCTGTCTCTACTGCTTACTAGTGTGAGACCTTGAACCAATTGTACAACTCCTCTGAAACTCTAGCCTTTCTTCTGTAAAATCTGCATAAGACTACAGACTAGGAAGTCCAGAGAATGTAAATAAAAAGTAAAAAGGGCCAGGTGCGGTAGCTCACACCTGTAATCCCAGCACTTTGGGAGGCCGAGGGGGATAGATCATGAGGTCAGGAGATTGAGACCATCCTGGCTAACATGGTGAAACCCCATCTGTACTAAAAATACAAAAAATTAGCTAGGAATAGTGGCATGTGCCTGTGGTCCTAGATACTTGGGAGGCTAAGGCAGGAGAATCACTTGAACCCAGGAGGTGGAGCCTGCAGTGAGCCGAGATCACACCACTGCACTCCAGCCTAGGCAACAGAGCAAGACTCCATCAAAAAGTAAAATAAAATAAAATAAAAATAAAATTTAAAAAAGACTACAGATTTCAAATTATTCAAATTAAATTGTACCATTGCTACTTTCTAAATGAGGAAACTGCTTATCACAAAGTAGGTGCTCATTTAACAATAAGTTTTCTCAGCTAACCATATAAATTATATCAGCTGTGCACGGTGGCTCATGCCTGTAATCCCAGCACTTTGGAGAGGCCGAGGCAGCCGGATCACAAGGTCAGGAGATCGAGACCATCCTGGCTAACACGGTGAAACCCTGTCTCTACTAAAATACAAAAAGCTAGCTGGGCATGGTGTTGCACACCTGTAGTCCCAGCTACTCGGGAGGCTGAGGCAGGAGAATGGCATGAACCCGGGAGGCGGAGCTTGCAGTGAGCCGAGATCGCGCCACTGCACTCCAGCCTGGGCGACACAGTGAGACTCCATCTCAAAAAAAAGAAAAAAAGGAAAGAAAGAAAGAAAAACTATCATATCACCTCAGCCCAAAGAGAGTACTCAAGAAAGCCTAATTCTATTCCCTTGTGTCTTTTATTCTCCTATTGCCTAGTTAAGAAGAATTCTTCTTTTAATTAGCAATTTACTATTGGGCCTAAACTCATAATGTGATATTAATCAACCACATTCACTTTTAATAAAGATTTTCTTTCCTATGAAATGTGTCTAAATTGAATGTTACATACTTAATGAGCTTTCACATAGCTCACATCATGAAAATGTACCCATACCATCCAGGAAACAATAGATTCATAGCCAGCATCATTTCTGTTCTTTGGTGTTTAATACAGGAACTCAATTCTACAGTATCTTTTCATCTCTCTAGAAATCACCTGCCCACCACCCCCTGTTATCTACAATGGAGCACACACCGGGAGTTCCTTAGAAGATTTTCCATATGGAACCACGGTCACTTACACATGTAACCCCGGGCCAGAAAGAGAAGTGGAATTCAGCCTCATTGGAGAGAGCACCATCCGTTGTACAAGCAACGATCAAGAAAGAGGCACCTGGAGTGGCCCGGCTCCCCTATGTGAACTTTCCCTCCTTGCTGTCCAATGCTCACATGTCCATGTTGCAAATGGATATAAGATATCTGGCAAGGAAGCCCCATATTTCTACAATGACACTGTGACATTCAAGTGTTTTAATGGATTTACTTTGAAGGGCAGTAGTCAGATTCGTTGCAAAGCTAATAACACCTGGGATCCTGAAATACCAGTTTGTGAAAAAGGTAAAAACCCAATAAGGGGGAAAGAAAAGGAGAGATTTACTTAATTATTCTTGTTTATTATCTCACACCCAAAACCGCATCATGGAAAGAGGCAAGAGGGGCACAGATTACTTTCCATTTCTTCCATCCTGTAATAGATGTTCTCTGTGGTGTGTGTGTTCATGCGAATGCCCACTTGGATCTGGGATCTATTCAGGGTAGATAATGAGAGAGCCTTCTTAAAGAGCAAACAGCATTCAGTGGTGAATTTGAGCTTCATGATCTTTGGCAGCAGAGTTTCAGATTGTCTGTCCAATGTTGTACACTTAGTGTTCTTCAGTAGAAATTCCTCCGTGCTGGTATTTATGTAGGGAGTTTTTCTCTTCAGGCTGCCAGCCACCTCCTGGGCTCCACCATGGTCGGCATACAGGTGGAAATACGGTCTTCTTTGTCTCTGGGATGACTGTAGACTACACTTGTGACCCTGGCTACTTGCTTGTGGGAAACAAATCCATTCACTGTATGCCTTCAGGAAATTGGAGTCCTTCTGCCCCGCGGTGTGAAGGTACTTTCAGTTCCAGAGTTGTCCTTCTCTTTGATATGAGACATCTATAAATACTGTAATTCCATCCTTGCTTCTCCAGAAACATGCCAGCCTGTGAGAGAGGATCTTCAAGAACTTCCAGTTGGTTCACGTTTGGAGCTAGTTAATACATCCTGCCAAGATGGGTGAGTATGAAATGTTCTATTCTGAGAAAAGGTCTCCACCTCGTTTTGTGGATTAACTCGACCTTCAACTTGTCTTGGTGGAATCCTTTAGAGGCTCCTCATTGTCACATGCATGGAGAATATGAGGTTCCAATGGCCTAACTAGCAACTCTGACTCTTCAGTCCTCTCTTGACATGGAAAGGGCTTTGCTTAACTCAAAAGTAATTTATTTTTTTTTTTTTTTACTTGGAGGACCAAGAATTTCAACTCCTCTCTGCCAAAGTTCTTATTTAGAAGTCCCTTTGTGCATGTGGTTTGAAGAGATGTGATATTGGGAACAGGAAATGCATTATAATCTGTCTCTCTGTAGGTACTGGTTGACTGGACATACTTACCACAAGTGTCAAGATGATGAAAATGGAATTTGGTTCAAAAAGATTCCACTTTGTAAAGGTAAGTTAGAAAAAATAAAAGCCTGACCATGGTAATGGAGGACTAGAGAGGGCAGGTTGCTGAAGAACTAGTCTACCACTGCTTTGGCAGTCTTAGGGATCTCCCTCATTGGAGGTTAGATATGAAAAATCTTATGGTGTTGGTCAGCATGGACACTGAGAAACATTGTCAAGTAGAAAGTATTTTCCATGCATCTGCTAATTTTGCTAATAACAAAATACATAGCCCATATTCCTAGGTCATGGGAACATAGCTGTATTTCTTTCTTCCTTTACACTTTATTTTCTGAATGTTTATGGAGTATATAGTACTCATATAATCACATTGAATAAAGTTGTTTTTTAAAAAAGCATAATCCATATTCCAAAATTTAAGTTATTTTTTGTTATGTGAAATATATGCAGTTGCATATTGTCATTTGTACCTGAATGAAGACCGCTTACTTGAGGTAATAGCTGAGGCAGAATTCCCTAAATCTCTTCCGCAGTTATTCACTGTCACCCTCCACCAGTGATTGTCAATGGGAAGCACACAGGCATGATGGCAGAAAACTTTCTATATGGAAATGAAGTCTCTTATGAATGTGACCAAGGATTCTATCTCCTGGGAGAGAAAAAATTGCAGTGCAGAAGTGATTCTAAAGGACATGGATCTTGGAGTGGGCCTTCCCCACAGTGCTTACAATCTCCTCCTGTGACTAGCTGCCCTAACCCAGAAGTCAAACACGGGTACAAGCTGAATAAAACGCTTTCTGCATATTCCCACGATGACATAGTGTATGTTGACTGCCATCCCGGCTTCATCATGAACGGTAGTCGCATGATTAGGTGTCATACTGATAACACATGGGTGCCAGGTGTGCCAACTTGTATCAAAAAAGGTAAGATACTTGAAGAAATAAATTATGGGATGTTGTACAGAGTAAAGAAAAAAGGTTTTGAATCTGCACTTGACATTCTGCCTAAAGAAAAGCATCTAAGAGCTAAGGCCATTATATTGTTTTACAAGGTATCTGCCTTTTCCTATCTTCTCACTTGATTGTTTGTTTTCTCTTTCCTTTCTCAGTGTATTGAGCAATAAATAGTACATGAAAGGATAATGGCTAACTTCCAGATTGATAGAGTCTCCAAAACTGTTATTCTTATGACTTTAGTATAAGAAAAATGCACATACATTTTTGGCAAATGATTGGCAGTAATATTGCTAATAATTTGATATTTAAGGCTATGTTGCCAGCCAGAAAGAGAACTTTGGGTGTTCTGGAGAATTAATTGGCCCTCCAACCCATTGAGTTGTCTTTCTTGTCATTGTAGTTATCATTTGGCAGCCTTATTCCTGTCCATGACTATCTACAGCAGAGGCTGCTGATTGGCGACCCAAGAATTGGAACTCAGCTCCACAGAATGGTTGTCTTTGGCCAGCACAGTAATCTTAAGTGAAACCCATCTTCAGTGGAAGATAAATAGTGAGCTTGTGAGCCAAGAGAGCCCCCTTTGCTTCCTGGCAAGGCACCAGTAACTTGACCTGAGCAGTGGCTGCCACTTTTAGAAGGACAGGGGCTCTCTGACTTGTCGTATCTGGTGGCTTCACTTCCTAGCTCTCGTAGACATTTGAAGGTGTAACCCTGTCTGCTATTTAAAGGGAAAAGAAAAGAAAACTGTTGGCTGATGGATTACCATTGTGAACTGTATCCGTTAATGTTTCATTACCTTATTTTTTAACACTTTTCTTCAAATCATGTTGGCTGTCAGTAGGAAATGCAGGTCTCCGTCCAGTGTTGCCGGTCTGGGTGGAATGAATGAGTGTTTCTGGACACCAGTTAGTTGGTTTGTTGCCTCTGGCCTTCCTGTATCGCTATCACCCAGAAACAGTGCAGGCTATGTGTTTCTCTGTGCTGAGTTAAAGACCCTTTCTTATTGGTGTCTAAGCCTTCGTAGGGTGTCAGCCTCCGCCTAAGACCCCCAACGGGAACCATACTGGTGGAAACATAGCTCGGTTTTCCCCTGGAATGTCAATCCTGTACAGCTGTGACCAAGGCTACCTGCTGGTGGGAGAGGCACTCCTTCTTTGCACACATGAGGGAACCTGGAACCGACCCGCCCCTCATTGTAAAGGTGCTTTGTCTATTTTTTATTCTTATTTTTATATCAAATTTGTGCCAAAGTTGGGTACTTTCAACTTAAAATAGCCAAAGAAATGTATTAATTGCCTCATTACATTAAATGCTTTAATTAGATCAATACAGTCATTAATCTAAATATTTCAAAATAATAAAAAATGTCTCAGGCTGTAGTCTATCCGGTGAATGACCACTTATGTAGTCATTTACACATAGAAAGTTGGAGTATGTCTGTAAATTAAACAACTATAGCACGGATTGTATTTATACACTGTAGTTACAGTTATGATAAGTGGGTATTTGATAAAGTACCAATAAAAAGCACAGCAATCTTTTGAGAATATTTACTGAGCGTTGGTGGGATTATGGGTACATTTTTATAAAAGTTTCAGAAAGTCATTTTCATTATCATAAACAGTGCTTATGAAATATGACTAGTAAATTAGTATCTAGTATTTGTTGATCACTTTTTACTCTATGCCAGACACTGTGCACAGCACCTTACATGCATTATTTCATTTAGTCTTCATGAGAGCCACATGAGGTTGGTGCCATGATTATCCATGTTTCATAGATGAGGTTTCAGTAGCATGGAGAGATTTAGAACTCACCCAAAGTCACACATCTAGGAAGTACTAGAGCCAGGCTTCAAATCCAAGATCTCACTGTATGAGTCCATTCTCACACTGCTAATAAAGACATATCCGAAACTGGGTAATTTATAAAGGAAAGAGGTTTAATGGACTCACAATTCCACATGGCTGGGGAAGCCTCACAATCATGGTGGAAGGTGAAGGAGGAGCAAAGGCACATCTTACATGGTGGCAAGCAATAGAACATGTACAGGAGAACTGTCCTTTATAAACCATCAGATCTCATGAGACTTATTTAGTATCACAAAAACAGCACAGGAAAACCCACCCCCATAATCCAATGACCTCTCACCAGGTCCCTCCCATGACACATGGAGATTATGAGAGCTACAATTCAACATGAGATTTGAGTGGGAACACAGCTAAACCGTATCACTCACACTAATGATGACTATACCAAAAAGATGAAAGAAATGAGAAAGCATACACTTGTATGAAGAATTAGAGAGCAAAACTAGAAGCAGAAAAAAAAAACGGTAATTCAGAATAATTAGTAATATTACCAATTCAGCCCTCACCATTTCTCCAAGAAGCCATTAAAATTATCCATCACTGTTTGGATAGAAACTGAAGCAAAAACTAAAAAATACAATCTGGCTTAAATTATCCAGAGGTTATTGAGATAGAGGGCTGACAGTAAAAGATTGTGTTGAGGATATTGTCTTATCCTATTTCAGTGCAGCTTTCCTTACTGAGAGTGAAACAGGTTGGTTTTGTAAATCTTTCTACTAAGGGAAATCTCTGTTTTCTTGGTAAAAGACCAAAATTTGACTGTGCTTGAATTAGGTTTCTTTAATTTCAGAGGTAAACTGTAGCTCACCAGCAGATATGGATGGAATCCAGAAGGGGCTGGAACCGAGGAAAATGTATCAGTATGGAGCTGTTGTAACTCTGGAGTGTGAAGATGGATATATGCTGGAAGGCAGTTCCCAGAGCCAGTGTCAGGCAGATCACCAATGGAACCCTCCCCTGGCGGTTTGCAGATCCCGTAAGTACCACGGGCTTCACCGCCGCTTGTAACTGGCTAAAGGAGAGAAGAGAGTGAGGGTTTCCCAAAGTGTGGAGAGTCCTGGGTTTTAAATTGACATAGGTTTGTGACCAGTGGTATAATTACAGAGGAACTTGAAGTCGGTGGTCTATTCTAGAAAAAACACAGCTTGGCCAGGTGCGTGACTCCTGCCTGTGATATCAGAATTTTGGGAGGCTGAGGCAGGAGGATTACTTGAGCCTAGGACTTTAAGACCAGCCTGGGCAATGTAGTGAGACCTGGTCTCTATAAAAAAATAAAAATAAAAAAATAAATAAAAAGCCAGGCATGGAGGTGTGCAACTGTGGCCCCAGCTACTTGGGTAGCTGAGATGGGAGGATCACTGCAGCCCAGGAGGTCAAAGCTGCAGTGAGCCGTGATTGCACCGCTGCACTCTAGCCTGGGCAACAGAGTAAGACCCTGTCAAAAAAAACAAAAGGAAAGGAAGGAAAAGGAAGAAAAGAAGGAAAGAAAATAAGAAAGAAAAAGGAAAGGAAAAAACACAGCTTTCTTAGGAAGGGGAAAGTGAAGAAAAGAAAATAGAGAGAAACATTAATTTAAAAGGAGCAAAAATGTGAAACCAAGCAACCTGACATTTTGAAAGGAGTTGCCGCATAGACCACCCTACATGATGAATCTGAGTTAATAAGTGCTTACAATTTGACAGGGAACAGAAATAGGTTAAATAACTAGTTGTTACAGTTAATATTTGCATTCTAACCTGAGAAATCTCTGATTATAAAGTTGAGTATTTTGGTTTTGTCATTGGTGAATTCCCCCAACCTACTTAGAGTGGGGAAAAAAAAAAAAAAAAAAAGCCCAGTGAGTTGTTACATAAAAAGCAAGTGGGTATAACTCAAGGTTCCAATACATCTTTTTTATCTGTTTGTTTTTTACAAAATGGAGACAAGGTCTCATGATGTTGCCCAGGTTGGTCTCAAACTCCTGAGCTCAAGTGATCTTCCCACCTTGGCCTCTCAAAGTGCCAGGATTACAGGCATATGCCACTGTGCCTGGCTCCAATACATCTTTTAAATCGACTTGGAAGGGAGCTAGAGTGTTGATTTCTGGGACACTACCATGAAACATGGGGCTACATTGAATTATGACACTAGACTGATAATCATTTTCATGATTTTGTATTATTTTTAGGTTCACTTGCTCCTGTCCTTTCTGGTAAGTCTTCTTAAATACTGGAAGAAAAGCTCTTATAATGTTTTTTAAAAAATTGTAATGCTAGAAGTCTTATATCCTATCTGACGATAATATTTAACTCATAGGGGATGTTCTTTTTTTGGTGTTTTAAAGATATTTCAATGTACATGTCACATTACAAAATGTTACTTTGGCATAGAGTTGGATAAATTATTTGAACAGCCAGCTCTTTCTTCTTTTTAAATTGATACTTTAGTTTTTATTAACTCTTGGTCTTTGGCTTGATTTGGTCTGTTGAAATAGGCAGGCTTCTTCTGCTGTAGTAAAATATATTTCACAGCTGAGGGTTCAATGTTGTTATGCAAAATTACAAGAACCTGGTATCCTGTGCTCCTAATTTCTATTCTTGAGATTTCTCTCTTGTCACCTCAGTGACAAGATTGTTACTAATAAAACTAAAAGGAACAGAAAAACTCAGTGAAAAGTTGACTGGAACCTTGTGGTCATATGCTTGGTGCTCTAGATTAAATGTGGACTGGGTCAAATCAGAAAAACCTTAAACTCAACTATGATTATTCAAGAATTCAGTGTTTATGTCCAAGAAAGGCTAAGTATGAGTCACATAACATTTTCCTCTCCACTAGCAATAGACCCCACAATCAGCTCAGAACAATGTAGGTGATAGTCTTCTGGCATTTGATACTTGCTGGATTTTTCTTCTAGGTATTGCTGCAGGTTTGATACTTCTTATCTTCTTGATTGTTGTTACCTTATGCATGATATCAAAACACAGAGAACGGTAAGTTCAGATGCAAATGCATGCTTGACCAACATGCACAAATGGTTTTGGCTTCTTATCTGAAACTAAACACAGAAGCACAAGTTATGTGAAATAAATACTGCAGTGTGATAACTAAATGAAGTATCTCGTGCTATACAAAAGGAAGACTTTTCTGTAGTACTTAAGAGATATCAAACACTTAGCTTATTTTATTGAATGATGTTTATTCATACAGTATATTGTAAATAAATCTAGAGAATAGGAAAAAAATCCCGGTGGGAACAACTGCAAATATTTTGGTGTATTCCTACCTGATCCTTTTCGTATATTTTTTCTCTCTTTAAACTGAAATTTTGTGATTTTCATCTTCTGTCTTGACTTTTTTCATTTAGACTCATGTTTATATTTTTATGTCTTTAAGTCATGTTTTCAGTTACTAAATAGCATATTATTCTACTCTGTGTATTTATGTGTGTTAAGTTGCTTCCAAATTTACTTTGATAATATACAAAGATATGAGTAACACCTCTGGCTAAACCTTTTTTCACACCCATTTATTTCCTTAGAATAGATTTCTAGAATTACTAAAGATAAGTGCATGAGCATTTAATATACTTGATAACTATTGTCAGATGACTTGCCAGAAAGTTTGTTCTTAGTAATAGTTAATGTACCTGAATATGTTGTGTTTCTCAACCCCTTTTCCTGCTTCATTGATTTGCCTGTTCTTCCATTACAAACCACTTTGTGTTTAATTAATACTTTTATGTTATTATATCTGGTAGGGCAAGAATTCACACTACAATTTTATCGGACTTTCCTCCTGTTCTCTTCTGTTTGTTCCTATAGGTGATTTTTAGAATCATTTGTAATTTCAAAAAAATTGTGATTAAAGTCGATAGATTAATTTGTGAGAAACTGGCATCTTTTCTGTAATGTCTTCCCATTCAGAAACATATTAGGTCTTTCCATTTGATCAAGTAATCTTTTCTCTCCATTAGTCATTTTCATGATTACTTAAATATTAACTGTATTACTAGGTTTCTATGTTTTGGTATGTTGTATTTTCTTATCCAGAAATTAGATATATTTTACATATTATTTTTAATTATTTTTAAACACCTGAATCCATTGGGAATTTATTTTATGGTATGGTAGCTGAAGTAAACCTACTTGTACTTTTTTTCTCTATATATTCAATTTTTTCAAAACCTATTTTGAGTAAACCATCCCTTCAACATTGGTTCGTAGTTTTCTTTATCAGATAAAGCACGCTTATTCAATTCTTATGTACACTGGGGCTTATGTCAGAGATATCTGACATAGATATGCAAGATAGATCATATTCCACTGATCAGCCTGTCTCTTTGAGCCAGAGCTACTCTATTAGTAAATGTAGCTTTATAATAGCTTTTTCTGAGATATGTTCCCCCTCTTTAAAACTATTTTGAAATTTTCTTCTATTTATTTTTGCAGATAGGCTATAGAATTATTTGCACCGCAACTACACCTCCCACACCCTAGAAAAATAAAATAAAATGTTAGATCATTGATAGGAAGTGCCTTAAACGTACATATTTATTTGGGAAGAACTGACCTTTTCATGATATTCACTATTTCCTTCCAGAAACACCAGATGACTAATTATTCAGATGTTTTGTTATATCTCAGTTAAAATTTAATAGATTACTTCATATAAGCTACATAGACATAAAAGTATCTTATTTTTATTGCTTTATAAATAGAATCATTTTTGGTTATGTCTTATAAGTAATTGCAAATGATATCTAGGAAAGTCTGTCTTTATACAATCATTAATTCTAATAGCTTTTCAGTGAGTTACCCAATCATCTAAGTAGAAAACTGTATTTTCTACCAATTATTATTATTGGTAGAAATAATTTCTTCCTCATATCTACTGATTATACATTTTCCTCTATTGGTTTTTGTCTCATTTTACTGAGAAGAATTTTAAGGAAAATCTTCAATACTATTAGGGAATGTTGGCATATTTTAACCTTTATTTTTAATATAAAGCCTCCTGTGTTTTATCACTAAAAGTGATACTGCATCCTTTTTTCTTTTCTATGTTACAGAAAGTGTATTTCTAGTCACAAATACTGTTTTTCCCTATTTAAAATCACTGAAAAATCTTGTTTCCCTTCTTTAATATATCTTTTATATCACTATAAATATTTGCATACGTTTTTAAAATACAAAAGTAAATATGCTTGTTGTAGCAAATTAAAAAGTTTATAAAGAAATTGAATAGTCTCTTCCACTGCACAACTGCTGCTGCCTTCAAGTCCAACATGTTAAGTTGATAGATATCAGCGATTTGCTGTAGACACTTTCATATGTTGCTCTATCTTATATATACATGCATGGCTTTTAAAACATTTGAGCAGTAATGTTAGAGAAATAGAAGTCACGTGAAAAGAGGTAATGACCACGTCCAATTCATTCTTTTCTTGCACAACAACAGCTGAGTGCCTACTATGTCTTAGCACTATACTAGGCTAGAATAACAAAGCCTAGTAGCATATGGCCTCTGTCATCAAGGAGGTCACAGCCTGGTAAAGGAGGACAAGCATGTCACTAAACAAGTACCATAAAATAATGTCGCCATGGTGGATTATATGATATTTGGTGAGGATGCAAAGCAAATGGTTAATATTTGGGAGTTTTAATCAGGAAAAGTTTCACTGTGGAAGAGATGTTTCCGGTGAGCCTCAAGAGAGTGTAGACAAGGAGAGAAAGGCATTCCAGACAGAAAAAGCAGTTTGAATAAAGGCCCAGAGGCTTGGCTTTCCATCATGTATTGTAAGAACTACATAACCCATTTGAAATGGCTAGGAAATTGTGTGTGTGATGGTGATTGAAGGTAAAAGTGGCATAGCTTTAGGTGGAGGCATGCCATTAAAGGAAGAAAAAAAAAAAACTCTGACACATAAATCTTGTGGAAGCTATAGAATACTGATATGTGCAAAGGATACATTTTTAGCAAAGCATACCGTCAGGTGTTGGCTTCGGATGTTATATGTGCATAGGTTCGTGAGTCTTTGTGCATGCTAGTGTTAGGGTGGATAATCCAATGAAGTCTTACCAACTCTCAGGTAGCTCAGACTGGGGAGATGACAAAGTCATGCCACCTAAAACATGTCACCAAAAAGCTTCAGCAAAATTCATTTAGTGTGCCAAGTCCTCTGGATCTATCATTTACCCTGCCACCAGTGCCATCTGATGCCATAGCTCAGTTATGTAATTCCTAGTCTAGGCTCAGACATGAAGGGGTTGCACTGAAACTATGTACTGAGGGTATCTACAACCTGGGCAGTTTGTTCTAGGCTGGGGGCGCGAGGGTAAGGGCTGCCTATGGGGTTCTGGCTGTGCTGTACAGTTAGCGTGTACTTAGAGTGTAGAGTTTACCAGAGTGTGTGCCACACAACCCTGTTTTCATGAATGACTTCAGAAAAAAAAAAAAGGTGTTCTATGGCAAATAAGATTTGGACATACTGCACACTGTATTTTTTTCTTGTGGAGACTCACAAGGACCATGAGAATATTTAATAAGAGGTTCTTTGCTATCAAGAGGACAGGATTTCCAGGACTTGGTGACATGCTGGATGTGGGGAGAAGGAGGCACATAGAATGGCTCACATGAAGGTGATGACGTGGACTCCCTGACTCATTAAAAGAGGAGGGGGGCAGGTTTGTGGGGGAAGATGAGGAGTTCGTTTCTGACCTGTTACTTTGAGGTACTCATGATTTAGGGTTGGGAGAAGGGTCTGGACCCAGGTGGGTGAGACTTAAATCAAAATGGAAGCTGTGGGACCAAAAAGGACAGAATAGATAAAAATTGGGATGAGAACAGCCCTCAGAAGAACAGTAATGTTCAAAAGGCGGAAAGTGAAAGAAGAGAGGCAGGGGGAAAACTAGGAGAGAGTAATGTCACAGAATTCAAGGAGAAAAGGGTCTCAAAAAAAATAGGGATGTCATTTGCAGGGTCTTCCTCATAGGAAGTCATAAGATAATTTCAGCCAAGAGTAATTAGAAACATAAACACATAGAAAATACAGTCTCTATCTCTTTCTTTCATGCTACTGAGTTTGCTCTCAAGAGCATTGCATGTGTATAAAAATTTGCAAATTTGGGGAATGCTTACAAGTGCAAATGATTTATAATGTTCCAGTCTAATTATTGTTTATTAATATGATTATATCATGTACTATACTTAAGTGCCTCAATTGATATGAACCAAACATACCTGTTGAACCAGATTCCTAGGTGTCATTCATTTGTTTTATTTCCATTTGCTAACCCACTTCAATTGATTTTCCAATAATTGATATAGACGTTTGAGTAGCCTGAAATGCTTTTTGTAAATGAGATGAGTAATCATTTAAAAATGAATGTCTAGTGACAATATTAAATATTTTTAAAAGCCATCTAAACCTTTGAAAGATACTATGCTATTCTTTTCTAGTCATCTAAGATATTGTAACAAAGCTTAAATCTCACATCGACTTAAAAATTACTGTTTTGTAATCTTCTTAACGTATCTCCTATACACGAAACTCTTCAATATTGTAGTGAGTGACGTGGTGACAGTATCCTTAGCGGTATTCTTTCTTCCCCAGTAATTTTGTATTACCTTATTTCAGAGCTCTACATGGTAGTATAATCACATTTTATTGTCTTTTAGTAATTCTGGCAAAGTGGTTTTAGAAACACTATGAAATATATGTACTTTCAAAGAAGGAAAGTAAAAACATTCTCTTCAAACTCGTTTAAAGCTTTTAAGTTGGACTAGAAGATTGAGTCCCAAAAGGGCAAAGTTATGATCAAATTCTAAAATAAGAACGTATTTTTGCTTCTTTTCTTCACTTTGGAAGTTGTAGTTGTTAGTCATTAAGCGTCCTGGTTCTAGGGTAAAGCTGTCTAGTGTCAGCCTCTGACTTGAACACTTACAAGCCTAGATCATTAATTTTTTATGTGCCTTTCCAAAAAAATGGAATTACAGTGTTTACACCTCATAGGATAAAAACAATAAAAATGAAATCATCACAGAAAACCAAACATTGCATGCTCTCACTTATAAGTGGAAGTTGAACAATGAGAACATGTGAGCACAGGGAAGGGAACATCACACACTGGGGCCTTTCACCAGGTGGGGGGTCGGGGGAGAGATAACAGTAGGAGAAATAACTAATATAGATGACAGGTTGATGGGTGCAGCAAACCACCATGGCACATGTGTACCTATGTAACAAACCTGCACATTTTGCACATGTACCCCAGAACTTAAAGTATAATTTTAAAAAATGAAATCATCCACAAAAGTACTTACCATGTGTTGGGAATTATGGAAAGCAAACAACTGCTACATTGAATCATGGTCAATGAGTAAAGATACTACTTTTTTCTTCTTCTGTTTAGCAATTATTATACAAATACAAGCCAGAAAGAAGCTTTTCGTTTAGAAGCACGAGAAGTATATTCTATTGATCCATACAACCCAGCAAGTTGATCAGAAGACAAACTGGTGGTATGTAATGAAATGGAGATATTATTAATTTACGTATAAAATTTCCTTCAACTTGTATTTATCAATAAGCATAGCACTCATGGTATATATACGTGCTTCTTACTATTGCACAAGTCTTCAGTAATCATGCATAGCAGTTGTTCATTTACCTACTTCATATTGCCAACTAATGTTCCAATTTTTTAATCCATTCATCCATTCAATAAATATTAAACTAAATAGCAAAACAACTAAGAATAAAATAAATAAGATGATAAGCATTATATAGAGACATAATAAAGTAGGCAAGGGGGATAAAGAGAACAGGGTGGTTGCAAGGGAAGCTCTTATAAGAGAATGTCGTTTGAGCAAAAACTCAAGGGAAGTAAAGAGGCAGGACCAGGCATGGTGGCTCATGCCTGTAATACCAGCACTTTGGGAGGCTGAGGCGGGCAGGATCACTCAAGGTCAAGAGTTCGAGACCAGCCTGTTCAACACAGTAAAACCCTGTCTCTACTAAAAATACAAAAATTAGCCAAGTGTGGTGGTGTGCACCTGTGGTCCCAGCTACTTGGGAGGCTGAGGCAGGAGAATCACTTGAGCCTAGGAGGTGGAGGTTGCAGTGAGCCAAGACTGCGCCACTGCACCCCAGCCTGGACAACAGAGCAAGACTGCATCTCAAAAAAAAGTAATAAAATAAAATAAAAAGCCATGCGACCATATGGGGGAGGAGGATTCCAGAAAGAACAGTAGGTGCGAAGGGCAAAGGCCATAAGGCAGTTTGTGCCAGCTGTTTTGGCGGCACAGTAGGGAGGCCAGTGTGGCCTAGAGTTGTAGAGATGAAATCAGAGAGATGGAGGTGGGATGCAGGGGAGAGGATGATCATACAAAGTCTTGCTATGTCATTGCAACGGGATGGTGGGCAGGAGAGGATGATTGTATGAAGTCATGGTAAACAGATTTGTTTTTATTTGGAAGCTTTTAAGGAGAGGAGCAACACATTCACCTTAACTGCTGTGTTAAGAACAGACTGTAGGAAGCCACGGGTGGAAGATAGGAGTCAATGAGGAGGCTGCTGCAATCATCCAGGCAAGAAATTGTCAGTGGCTACCACCAGGCTGTGAGAAGAGGCCAGATTCTGCATGCATTTTTAAGACAGTGACAATAGGATTTGTTGATAGTTTGTATCAGAATATGAGAGGAAGAGAGCTATCAATAATGACAGGAGGGCTTTTGCCTAAGCAACTGGAAGGATAGAACTGCCATTAATTAACATGATTGAGAATGCAAACAGCAGAATTGGGGAGAAAAATCAGGAGTTCCACTGTGGAGATGTTAAGTGTGGGTGTCTAATAGACTTGGCAAGAAGACAGCTGATGTACAAGTCTGTATTTTGGGCAATTGGTCCAGGCTGGAGATACAAATTTGGGCTTTGTCATTGTGTGGATGTACATAACAATGAGACTGAATAAGATCTTCGAGGAGAAGTCAAAGAGGCTATAGGGAAAAGAAAAGGTCCAAGTATTGAGCCCTGGATCCTCCAACGTTAGGAGTCATGGAGTGAGAAGGTGCCCACTAAGGAGTGAAGGAGCAGCCTCTGATACTATCCAGAGAAGAACCTCAAAGTCAGGTGAAGAGAGAATTTTAGGGAGTAGGGAGTGATCAACTCTTCTGTTCAGTGTTGCTGGTAGGCCAAGAAAGAAGAGCCCTGAAAACTGACCATTGAAATTCAGTAGCACAATTTTTTTTTTTTTTTGAGACAGGGTCTCGCTCTGTCACCCAGGCTGGAGTGCAGTGGTGTAATCTCAGCTCACACTTCCTGGGTTCAAGTGATTCTCATGCCTCAGTTTCCTGAGTAGCTGGGATCACAGGCAAGCAGCACAAAATTTGCTGGTGAACTTGACAAGACAGTTTTGGAAGAGAGGAAAGAGGCAAGAGCCAGACTGGACTGAGCTTAAGAGCGAATGAAAGGAGAGAAATTGCAGCTATCAAATAGTGACAACTCTTACCAGGATTTTTTTCTATAAAATGGAGCAAATAAATAAAGTGCTAGAAAGAGTAAAATGTAAAGTCAACAGAAATATTTTTTAAGATTGGAAAAATAGGAGCTATGCTCTATTCCTATATGCTGATGGGAAAGATCTAGTAGAAAGGGAAAGAGTGACAGTGGAAAGAGTGGCAAGAATTGCTGGAGTAAGGTCTGGGTAAGCTAGGAGGAACAGACTAAGCAGAGGAGCTGACCTTAGCTGTATGGGCTTAGTAACAGGAAGGAGGGCAGAATCTGCAGGTGCAGATGAAGGCAGGTGGGGAGCTGTGATGGGGAGTGAATGTGTGGAAGTTCTCTTCCGATGATTCAGTCTTCTCAGTGAATAGAAAGCAAATTGTTCAGCTGGGAGTGAGGCTGGGAAAGGAGGTATTAGAGAGTTAAGAAGAAAAAGGAAGGCATTAAATCATCAACTAAGAATTGAAGACTGAATTATAGGGAATACAGAAAGGCGGACAGGCAACATGAGGTGTGCACCTGAGGTTCCCATGAGAAAATGGAGATGAACATTTGAAGGTTTACTCTGTCCAGGGATTATGCAACAGTCTTTCATGCCCTCTCTTACTTAGCCATCAATACCACTTTGAAAGGTGGGTGTTCTCCCAAGATAATACCAAGATGAAGAAATAATATCCAAGAAAACCTAGGCTAAAAGATTCTCTTGGGCAAGGTCTCAGGATCAGTCATTGGCAAAGGTGGAATGCAAGATGTCTGACTTTAAACTGTTTTCTCCTACATAATCTATAAAATAAAGATACCAGCTGGGAGCGGTGGTTCACGTCTGTAATCCCGGCACTTTGGGAGGCTGAGGCAGGCAGATCACGAGGTCAGGAGATCGAGACTATCTTGGCCAACATGGCGAAACCCTGTCTCTACTGAAAATACAAAAATTAGCTGGGTTTGGTGGTGCGTGCCTGTAATCCCAGCTACTCTGGAGGCTCAGGCAGGAGAATTGCTTGAACCAGGAAGTTGGAAGTTACAATGAGCCGAGATCACGCCACTGCACTCCAGCCTACCAACAGAGTGAGATTCCATCTCAAAATAAAATAAAATAAAATAAAGATACCACCTTTGTCCTCTTGGAATTTATTTTAGTAAGACAAATAAGACCCATACATATCACAGGTAATAATACATACCATACACAAGGTATAGAAAATCTGTGATGGCAGTTGAGGAAGAAAAGGCAACTTGCTGCTGGTGAGTCATGACAGGGAGACCATACTAGTGACCTTTAAATCCAAACCAGTAGGGGTGCAGAGTACAGCTAGCACGTAAATATTTGTTGAATGAATATATGAATGAGAAACATTATTACTTTCATTTCTCACTCATTTAGATTAATTCATGTTCATATGAATGTATATAAAATGTAGTTATTTGGCCGGGCACGGTGGCTCACACCCGTAATCCCAGCACTGTGGGAGGCCAAGGTGGGCAGATCACGAGGTCAGGAGATCGAGACCATCCTGGCTAACACGGTGAAATCCCATCTCTACTAAAAATACAAAAAATTAGCAGGGCATGGTGGCGTGTGCCTGTAGTCCCAGCTACTCGGGAGGCTGAGGCAGGAGAATGGCATGAACCTGGGAGGCGGAGCTTGCAGTGAGCCAAGATCGTGCCACCGCACTCCAGTCTGGGCGACAGAGCGAGACTCTATCTCAAAAAAAAAAAAAAAAAAGTCGTTATTTGTTCCAGATCATCTTATATGAAGAAAGGCCTTTCAATAGAATGATATCTTCTAATAGATTTGTTGCTTTGTTGGTTATAACAGTTGTAACTGGTATATAAAGAGAATGTTAGCATTATTGAAACTTCGAGTTGCACCGCTGCTATTCATGCTGCCTCCTAAACAGAAATGATCTATTTCAGTGTGCCTTGTTGCTTGGAATTCAACGGACCATTGATTAGAAAGAAACTGCTCTAACATCAGCAAGTCTCTTTATATGGTCTCAAGACCAAGGAAATTATGTCGTAAGCAATCACTTCCTATGTGCACTTATTCTCAAGAAGAACATCTTTATGGTGAAGATGGGAGCCCAGTTTCACTGCCATGTATTCTTCAAGGACTTTCTGAAACCTCACTTGTGAGATGCCTGAAGCCAGACCATGGCTATAAACAATTACATGACTCTGAAAGTTTCGCCCTTTTTAAGGAAGGCACTAAAAAGAGCTGTCCTGGTATCTAGACCCCTCTTCTTTTTGTAAGCAGCATACTAGTGTTGCTATGTGCTTTTGGTTATAATGTGGTTTTAATTATACAAATAAAGTATGAAGCATTTTCTGGGGTTATGATGGCCATACCTTTATTAGGAAGAATGGTTTTATTTTGATAGTAGCTTCCTTCTCTGGTGTTGTTGATCATTTCATTTTTACCCTCACTTAGTTTGAGTTTTTCTCACATTACTGTATATACTTTGCCTTTCCATAATCACTCAGTGATTCCAATTTGCACAAGTTTTTTTAAATTATGGGAATCAAGTTTTAATCCTAGAGATCTGGTATACAGTTCAAGCTTTGGATGTTTCCTTAGCAGTTTTGTGATAAGCTCTAGTTGCTTGTAAAATTTCACTTAATAATGTGTACATTAGCCATTCAATAAATTGTAATTGTAAAGAAAACATACAACACTTGCCTTATTTTGTTTTTTCTGGAGTCAATGAACTCTTGAGTAACAGAGAGTCTTTGGGCTTTAGAGTTCACGATTTAACAGTTATTCATTCAGGATCCCATCACTTGGTCATTTTAGTCAAACTTTCAACCCACAAATTCAATTTCCTCACCCTCAAGACTTTCTCTTATATTTGTCCAGCCAATACCTTCCCCGGCTCACTCATCCTCTCCCACCACACCCTTGATATAGATATAGCTGTTAATTTTCTCTGTTCCAACATTTAAACTATTGAGAAAATAAAACTTTGCTCACTGGTGACCACAAATTTACTCTCTACCTTCCCCTAGACTAAGTATGCTGTTCAGCATCTTTTTTTTCTCTTTTTAAAAATTGTGATTAAAAACACATAACATAAAATTTACCATCTCCACCATTTTTAAGTGTACAGTTCAGTAGAGTTAGGTACATTTACATTGTTGTAAAGCAGATCTCCACAACTTTTTCTCTTATAAAACTAAGACTCTGTATCTATTATATAATAACTCCACATTCCCCCATCCCTTCAGCCCCTGGCAACCACCATTCTGTTTTCTGTCGCAATGAATTTGACTACTCTCAGTACCTCATATAAGTGGAATCATACAGTGCCTGTCCTTTTGTGACTGACTTATTTCACTTAGTATAATGTCCTCAAGGTTCGCTAATATTGTAGCATGTGTCAGAATTTCCTTTTTAAGGAAAGAAAGAAATTCATTGGGTGTATATGCAATTTTGTTTATACATTTTGTGTATCCATTTATCTGTCAGTAGCCATTAGATTGTGTATTAGTCTATTCTTATATTGCAATATAGAAATAGCTGAGACTGAGTAATTTATAAAGAAAAGAGTTTTAATTGGCTCATAGTTCCACAGATTGTATGAGAAGCATGATACTGGCATCTGCTCAGCTTCTGGGGAGGCCCCCAGCAAACAGACAATTAGGGCAGAAGGTAAAGAGGGAAGCCAGGCATGTTTTACATGGCAGAAGCAGGAGCAAGGGAGAGAGAGGGGAGGTGCCACACACTAGAACAGCACCAAGGGTATGGTGCTAAACCATTCATGAAGGATCCACCCTCATGATCCAATCACCTCCTACCAGGTCCCACCTCCAACAACTGGAGATTACAATTCTACATGAGATTTGGATGGGAACACAGCTTTCTTCTGAGCCCTCCATATTTTTCCAACCTCTGCCTGTTACCTAATTCCAAAGTTGCTGCCACATTTTCAGGTATCTTTATAGCAATGACCCACACCTGGGTACCAATTTTCTGTATTAGAAATACCTGAAGCTCAGTAATTTATAAACAAAAGAGGTTTAATTGGCTTATGGTTCCAGGGTCTGTACAGGAAACATGATGCTGATTTCTTCCTGCCTTCTAGGGAGGCCTTGGGAAACTCAAAACCATGGAGGAAGGCAAAGGGGGAGAAAGGCATCCCATACGGTGGGAGCAGGAGGAAGAGAGAGAGGGGGCAGGTGCAACACACTTTTAAACTACTAGATTTGGTGAGAACTCACTCCCTATACAGTACCAAGCTAATCCATTCAAGAGAAATCCACCTTCATGATCCAGTCACCTCCCACTAGGCCCCTCTCCAACACTGGAGATTACAATTCGACATGATATTTGGTGCAGACACAGATCCAAACCATATCAGGTTGTTTCCACCTCTTTGCTATTGTGAATAGTGCTTCCATGAGCATGGGTGTACAGATATCTTTTCAGACATTGCTTTCAATTCTTTTGGATCCATATCCAGAAGTAGGATGCTCTTCAGCATCTTTTATTCATGTACAGTCACCAACACTTTCATTTCCCCATGTTGTCTGTTCACTCACCTCAAGCCATCTATTCTACATTCATTCATTCTTTCTTCCTTCTATTAAGGGATGATGAAAATATCCGAGGGTAATTCTCTCAACTTCCTCTCCCTCCACCCTCCATCATATCTACGTCCACTCACCCTTACCATCATGTCTGTCTTACACTTTTCACAGCCTATATCTTTCTCTCCTCATCCCTTTCTGTCTTTTCCAGGACATTGTTCCTTTAGTTAGACCCTCTCTCATCACTGGCTCCTTTGTTCCACCTCCAAAACTCCTGAAGCCAAGACCTGCTGAGTTGCATGTGACAGAAATCCACCTCACACTGGCTTAAACCAAAAATGAATTTTACTAAATCACATGACAGAAAAGGCCAGGTGTGTAGTTGGCTCTTGTCAAAACAGGGATAGTCAAAGCATGCCTTCAGGAATATCTTCTCCTTCTGCTTTGCCTTGCTGGCTTCATTCTCTGGAAGAAACTCCCTAAAAACCAGCAAAATATTTGCTTACAATGTGAAGTGCACGTCTCATCAGCTTAGCTTTCCAGTACAAAGAGCTTCTCTTGTCCAATAAGTCTTTCAAAAGTCCCTTCAATAGCTCTCATTCTCCAAATAGGGTTACATGTCCCCAAAGGAAGCAATAACTAGGAGCAAGACAGTGAAATAAACACAGGGCAAGGCCTGAGTTGCCTGCCCAGCCTTGGAGATGGGGGTAGGGTTGGTCTACCTCATTGGTTCTCAAGTGGGATGATTTTGCCCTCCCAATGACATTTGGCAGTGTCTAGAGACATTTTTGGTTACTACAACTGGAGGAGAGAAGTGCTTCTGGCCTCTAGTGGGTAGAGGCCAGGGATACTGCTACACATTCTCTAAGGCACAAGACAGCCCTCCAGAATGAAGAATTATCTGGTCCACGATGTCAATAATATGGAGGTTGAGAAACCATAGTCTTCCAGAATCACACTGAACTATGGGAAAAAGGGGATTTCTCAATGGAAAAACCTAGGGGCAAATCCCAGAGGAAGGGACACATTTAGAGCAACAGATATCCACCTTCCCCTCCATCTGAAAACAAATCTTCCCCCAAACCATCTATGTTTCTCTTTTAAACTATCTGTCTACCACCAAATTTTCTGAAAGAGTGGTTGACCTTAGCTGTCTCAACCACTGTAGTCATTCATTCAAGAAATAATTGTAGAACTCCTTTTCTGTGCTAAGCATTATTTTAGGTCATGGGATTTGGCAGTGGTAAACTGACATGTTCTCATGCAGCTTTTATTCTAGTGGGAGAGACACAATAAGCAGATTTTCAGATGGTAATAAAATGAAAAAAATGATAAGTATAATGTTTTAATCTATATAAAACAAGCAAAAAGGAAAGGAAGTTCTGAATTAATGTGCAATTTTAAATAGTGGCCAAGAAAGGCTCCATTACGAAGGTCTCATTTGAGCCAAATAACTCAAGAAGATGAGGCAGTAGCCATGCAGACAGATATCTGGGCAAAGATCGTTCTAAGCAAAAGGACTATTAAATGGGAGGAAAAAAACTGAAGAGAAAAACACACCTGCTGTAGTTGGAGAAATAATTTGTTTGCATGCTGATGGTAAAAATCCAGCAGAAAGAGGGGTATGATAATGCTGGAGAAAGTGAGAATTGCTGGTTTCCTTGAGCGAGTGAGAGCAAACTGAATCTAGGGCACAAGCGGAGAGATCACCCTTAGACTTAGACTGTGGACAGTATAAATACACTAACAAGAGAGAAGGAGGTTACATGGGCCAAATACAAGAATTTTGGTGGAGCGATGGTAGAAAATTGTAGATCTATTTGATTGTTTCTATTTTCTCAATAAAGAAAGAAACAAAGCTATTCACAGAGATTAGGAATGTTGGAGAAGGTGTCAGAAATAAATGTCAAAAATATGAAATAGTCATTTAGGAGAATGGGAGAATAAATGGATTAGACAAAAAATAGTGGAAATGTCAGGCAGCAGTACAATGGTCCATTTGAAATTCTTTGTTACTAAAGTAAGGCTAGTCATTGTATCTCTGTGTCTTTTCCAGTCACATTCAGTTTCACAGGTATGGGAGCAAAATAATGGAGAATTGATTCTAACCAGGATTGTCGATTTGTCTAACGCCTATAATAAAGCAAGAGAACGGTGAGGGAGCTAATGGTGGGTGCAAGATGATGATTATAATGACAGAGTATGGAATTTAACCTGGTAGTGATGAAAGTGAAGACACGAAGGAGGTGAGAGGCTGAGAGAGAGAGCGGTAGGATCAATGGGTTGCAGGCACTGAGACAGACAAAGATTGCTGGATTCAGTTTAATGGTAAAAGAGAAGAGTAGGATTGGTGGTTAAAGAGTGGGATCACTGAAATCATTGAGGGTTGCAGTGACAGTGACAAGTTTCAGAGCATGCACATGAGCATTAGTGTCAGAGGAGAGTAGAGGACAAGACCACAGGCAGAGAAGAGGTCAAGGCACTTTAAGGCCAGGGATTTGAAAATACTATTGCTGTGAATATTGAAATCACCAGGGACTGTGGCAGAAGTAATAGTGAAGAAGGTGGCCCTGAGCCAGGAGCTAAAACCTTCAAGGAATGAGGGGAGAAAGTAGACACTAGGAGATGGATACCAGCAGAAGTGGTAAGGAGTGGCACCTTCTGATAGCATGTGATGGAAGACTGGGAAACTGAGCCTTCTCCTCTTCTCTTTTCCTAAGCCTACTACAATCTGACTGCTTCTCCCATTACTCTGTCGAGAATAACTTGAAATGATGATAGCAAATCCTTAAAAGAATGTCACTGGATGTATTAAAAAGTGTGATAAGTGATATGATCAAAGCAGACATTTCTTCCACTAGAATTTTGGGAGAAAGCCTAATGGAAACCAGTGCGCACAGAAAGACAAATCCTGTATGATACCAGTCATATGTGGACTCTAAAAAAGCTCATCTCATAGAAGTAGAGAGTAGAGTACTGGTTACCAGAGGCTGGGCAAGGGAGAGACAATGGGAGATAAAGACAGATTGGTTAAAGGGCACAGGATCACAGATAGATAGGAGGAATAAATTCATCCTTGAATACTTAACCGTCACCCTAAATCTGTCACTCCTACATCCATATTTCTTATTTCAATAAGTAGCACCACCATCCATTTTTAATCCTGGGGCTAACTCTTGATTGCTTTCTTCTCACCACCAACCTTAAGAAAGGAAGTAACCAATATCCAGTACACAAGCAACTGTTCATTTCATCTCCAAAATCTTTGTTAATTATCCACTTTATCCACCCAGTCAGGGCCGCCATCAAACCTCACTTGGATGTCAGCAAAAGCTCCCTGACTGGTCTCCCCTCTCCATTACTGCCCTATTCTAATCTACCTTCCATACTATACACAGATTTACATTTTAAAAATGTATATCTGATCGTCCCTCCCTTTTTAAAAATCTTACGATGGCCTGACATCTCAATTCACGATAAGGAAATGGGTTCTTCACATTCTCTGTACACTGTACACATCGCCTGCAATTGCGCTTCAACACAGAGACCAGGCATTTCATTAGCTGACCTTCCCACACACATTCTTGCAAAGAGGAATAGTCAAGCAGGCTGTTTGGAGGCGAGCTGCCGTCATCCACCACCTTTGTCTGTAAGCGCAGAGCCTCGCACGCGCGATCCATCGGAAGCCCAAGCATTGTCAAGCTCTGCTGCTGCACCTGGGTCCGCAAGGTGGGCTCTGCCAGAGAAACCGTTAGAAACAATGCAAATGGGGAGTAAACATGGCCTCGCCCATGAAGAGGAAGCTGTGGTCAAAAGCATTTTGTCCCGGAACCCCGCAGCCCTCCCCATACCCTGGGCGCGGAGCACAAGGATTGGTCACTCCTCTTTGTACTGCTCTTTTCCTCTTATTTCAGCTTTCTTCCAGAACAAATCTGGTTGTAGATGGGCTTGGGGAGAATGGGGGCCTCTTCTCCAAGAAGCCCGGAGCCTGTTGGGCCGCCGGCGCCCCGTCTCCTCTTCTGCTGCGGAGGATCCCTGTTGGCGGTTGTGGTGCTGCTCGCGCTGCCGGTGGCCTGGGGTGAGACGCGGGCGGGCGTGGGGAGGCGCCTGGGCGGACGAGGCACCCGGGGTCCCGCAGGGAACTCGCGTGCCTCACTGGGCTGCGCTGCTCTGGGCGCCCGGGTCCGAAGGCAGTGCGATGGGTGGGCTGAGCGCGCGAACCGGCAGGGCGGCGGGTCTGGGATCCTTCTGCGCACTGGAGACCCTCGCTGCTTCTGGGTAAGCATGGAGTCCCCATGTGCATGGGGCTTAAGTCGTGACCAGCGCAGAGGAAGGCGCAGATGCTGAGCGGGTGTTGCATGAAATTCCTTGCATTTGTGTATTCACAGTCTAGGCTGGCTATAGCGGAGCATGGCGTTGATCCTAGCGAAAAGGGACTTGGGGATCCGACAAACCTGAGTTCTGGTCCTAGAAACTTAACTATGAGGCAGCTTAGCACACCTAAGTCTATTTGCTCTTCTGTAAAATGGGGACATTGATATCTGTGCATTGTGGAGTTGCTGCCTCAGTGGCATAAAGCCTGTCGAGTGTCTAACACAGGGCCTGTCCCCGAGTCCATTTCTGTCCCCCCAACCATTGCCTCTGCACTTTGCTCCCAATGGTGTTTAGACAAGCAGTCCTAGGGATGCAGGTATTACCTGACAACTGCCCCGCATAGAACTGTCCTCGTCCCCCACCCCAAGCCACCACCGCCATCATCACCCTTGCACTTGATTGATAGCATATTTTAAGACAGATGCATGCCAGGCAGTTGGAGATTAGAGGAGTAAGGGCAGCCCCAGAACATGCAGTGTAACCGCTGCAGGTAGAAGGGACAGTAGATATGTTTACAGTTCGCATTTTAGGGATGTGTTTAGTGCAAAATAAAGCCTATTATAACTACTATGGAAATTTTGAGGCCACATCTCTTCCTTTTTCTTAACTTCACATAGGTAAACATCTTCAATTAGAACCCTTCTATTATTATTTTTGGGCTCCCCAGAAGTCTTCTTGTTTGCCTAGACTCACTGGCAACATCTCAATTGAAGTGACAGTCTTGGTTGTTCCTGTCCAGCCTCTTCTGACAACTCCAGGTTCGCCCTTCTCTGCTACTAGACATTTTGCATTCTTTATTTGAGTGTTCCTTCTTCTCTAAAAGAGTAAAAAATAAAATAAATTAAAACCAAGTTCCCGCAAGAGTTGTTATTACTATTTGATCTCCTTAGGCACCAGAAAGTAACCTGTCAGGTGAAGAGATATGATAAAACTTGTAATTTTATTTTTAGGAGAGAAGCATGCCCAGTAAGTTAAGCAATCTGTTGTCAGTGCTTAAGAATTTGTGTCATCCTTGTGAGTACTGACCCTTTTCTTACTAGAATGTTGTTTTAGTTTGCCTATGTTGATTAAGTTACTGTTATAAACAATCCCTGACACTATTAATTGCAAAAATAAAAAAATTACTGAGGTTATCACAATAACCTCCAAATGTGAAACAGCCTAAACTATACTACCTGGAAATTTTCTTGCTGACATAATTTAAATTTTAAAATGCTGATGGATGTTTCCAGTGTGCACGGTCCTTTAGAATTTTAAAGAAGTATAAGAGCTATGCACCCAAGGTATATGCATGTAGAAGTAGGTGGTGGAGTTTTATGAAATCTACTTATTAGGAAGCCAGTGTTCAGCTTTTTCCAGCTTCTGCTACTTACCAGCTGGGGTCTTGGACCCAGTAAGTTAAGTCACATCACTGACCTTCAGTGTCCACATGTATAAAATGAGCATAACTGACATCCTGATCTCTGAAAGAGGTATTTTGAAAATCAGATGGTGTAATGCATGTGACAGTGTTTTGTAATCTGAAAACCCCCCTGCATGTCTGAAAAATCATGACTAAGAAGTCATGCAAGACTGCAGGATCACTGAAAAGGGAGAAGTCTTAGCTCCTACGATCAGGAAAGTGTGAGTGAAAGGTGTATGGATTTACTAGCACTTAAAGAATGAATCCAGAAACAGGTTGCATAGGACAGTTTATGGGGATATTTATTTCTATACAAAACATAGCAGAGGAACTAGGATTGGTTTGTTATGATTAACTCACAGTACCCGTGAAGTGGTATAGGGCTATTTGAAAGAGGACTTAGATTAGCTGCAAATAGATATTGCAAATGTAGGACAACCACTGAAAAAAGTGAAAAAAAGAATGATAATTATATGTGAATAAGAAAGAGAAAATTGCATCATATAAAATGCTCAGTTAAAACAATAAAGAGGGCCGGGAACGGTGGCTCATGCCTGTAATCCCAGCACTTTGGGAGGTTGAGGTGGGTGGATCACCTGAGGTCAGGAGTTCAAGACCAGCCTGGCCAACATAGTGAAACCCTGTCTCTACAAAAATACAAAAATTACCGAGGCATGATGGCGGGTGCCTGTAGTCCCAGCTACTTGGGAGGCTGAGGCATGAGGCGTGAGAATTGCTTGAACCTGGGAGGTGGAGGTTGCAGTGAGCGGAGATCATGCCATTGCACTCCAGCCTGGGTGACAGAGGCCAACTACATATCAAAAGAGAAAGAACGGAGGAAGGAAGGAAGGAAGGAAGGAAGGAAGGAAGGAAGGAAGGAAGGAGGAAGAAAGGAAGGAGAAAGAAAGAGAAAGAAAAGAAAGAAAATGAAAGAAAGAAAAAGGAAGGAAGGAAGGAAGGAAGGAAGGAAGGAAGGAAGGAAGGAAGGAAGGAGGAAGAAGGGAGGGAGGGAGGGAAGGAGGAAGGAAGGAAACCAATAAAACAATAAAGGGTAGGAAAAGAATGGAAGACAAAAAGTAGAAACACAGAACAAGAGAACAAAGGCAACAAATAGAAACCAGTAACAAACACTAAACCAACCATATGAACAATAATTTTGAGTGCCAATGATCTAAATGCACCATTTGAAACAGAGATCATCAGAGTGGATCAAGAAACAAGACCCAACAATATATTGTGTACAACAAGACCATTTTAAATATAGACGATATATATTAAAAGTAAATGGATAAAGATATACCATGCTAATGCTAGTTATAGAAAGCAGGAGTAACTGTGTTAATTTCAAACACAGCAGACTTCCGACCAAGAAAAATTATTAGGGATAAAGAGGGGCATCATATAATGATAAAGGGGCCACTTATCCAAGAAGACATAACAATATCCCATATGTATGCACCTGACAGACAGACAAAATATGTGACGCAAAACCCATAGAACTGCAAGGAGAAATAGATGGATTTACTATCATAGTTGGAGACGTCTATGATATCTTTCTGCTATCAGAAAAGGTGCTGAAGTCTCCTTATCAGAAATGGGCAGATTCAGCAGGCAGAAAATCCATAAGGACATACTTGAACTCAACAGCACCATCAATCCACTTGGATATAATTGACATATATAGGTGACTTCATCCAACAGCAGCAGAACACATATTCTCCGGCTCACATTCATGGGGATAGACCACATTCTGAGCCATAAAATAGTATGCAAATTAAGCTTTACCAGGCAGTGTTTAGCATAGGGTGAACTCTGGCGCCCTCATCTGGTCCTCATGTAGGATCTGGTTTGGTTACCCCTGCTAGGTAAAGGTGCAAGATAGAAGGGAAGTTCCAATTTGCTTTCTGTGCTTTATTCTGGTTTACATATGCTCAGATGAGTGGATGTATGATTTATATTATCTATTTTAATCTAAAATAACCTTCACATTTGGACAGGTAACATCAAAAGTGTCCTACACAGAAATACTGGGTGAAGATCCCTGTAATAAAACCAACTCCAGAAAACAAGAAAATGGCAGAGTTGACAATCCCTCTCACCTTCCCCGCAAAGACACATGTATACACATTTTTTTGTCAGAGGCATTAAGAGGAAGAAATGCTGTCAGTCTAATCACAGCTGATCACAACTTGATGAAACCAAAAAATCTAGAAAGTATCATGAAGACAGTTGACATACAGCTTTACATTCACTACTGTGACCAGAGAAACTCACTGTGGCTGTTTTTTGTTCCATTAGATGTCAACTAATGATTGTGTTAAGTCATAATGATTAACAAGGCATTTAAAATATTTATTTTATCTGTATTACATTTCAAAAAATTTATATTGAGACATAAAATTTATGTTTGAGTACATATATAATTTATAAATTTATATATTTTGAAAGTGCATGCTTTTTTTTTAAACTGAAAGAGGTGCCTAAGCAAAGCAAGTGCAAGTCTATTCCTTAAAGGTAAGTATGCAGAATGGAAAGCAGGAGTGTTCTTTGGGTTGACAGCTCATATTTCAACAGACATGAAAGTGATTATGTGTTAATTGTGTGTATAGCACAGAATAAATCAACTTGCTTTGAATGGAAGATCTGAACCAGGAGAATGTGAAAGTGGGCTGAGTCATATAAGACAAAACCGAAAAGGAGATAACAATATATACCCACTAGAATGGCTAACTTTAAAAAGATTGACTAAGCCAAGTGTTGGCGATAAGGTGAAGCAACTGGAATTATAATATACTGCTATTTGGCAGGTAAAATTATAACATTAACTTCAGAAAATAGTTCAACAGCTTCTTAAAACCTTAGACACACACCCTGTCATGTTACTCAGCATTTTACTCTTTAGTTTTTTACCCAAGAGCAATGAAATCATATGTCCACACAAAGACTTGTACGTGAATTTTCATAGCAGTTTTGTTTGTAATAACCAACAAGTGGAAACAATCCAAATGTCCCTGAACAAGTGAATGGATAAACTAAATTAAGATATATTTATACAATGAATATCACTCAGCAACAAAAGGAAACAATTTTTATATGTGCAGCAATCTAGATGGATCTCTAATTATGTTGTGTAAAGGCTAAAACATTAAAAAAAAAAAACCTGAGTGATTTCCTTTATACAATAGGATATAAACGCAGTGATTCAGGTTATATGAAATTTTAGAAAGTCAAATCAATCTGTAGTAAGAGAAAAGCACCTGAGTGATTTCCTTTATACGATAGGATATAAACGAGGTGATTCGGGTTATACGAAATTTTAGAAAGTCAAATCAATCTGTAGTAAGAGAAAACACGTTGAAGGTTGCCTAGGGAAGGAAGTGGATGTTTGGATGGATTACAGAAGGACATGAGGGAACTCTGTGGGGGTGGGGTGTATGATGGAAATGTTTATTGTCTTCATTTTGGTGATGGTTTCACAATGCATACATATAAGTAATCGAATTGTGTACTTTAAATACTAATCAATCATTGTATATAATATATCTTGATAAAGCTATAAAAACTTTTTAAAATTATGGTAGGTCTTCAGTTTATGGAGTTTATATTAATATATTTATCATAGGAACTAGCCGCAATTGACGGATTGGTAATAAAGGAGGGAAAGGAAACTATATCAAGCTTTCTTTGTTGAAGGCTCATATATTCCTTTTTTGAGCTATTATACAACTTTACTTTTTATAATTACCTACGCTATTCATATACTACTATGCAGGTAAGAATATTATGTAAGTAAGGGGAAGGAACTTCTTTCCAAGAATGGTTCATTCAATTTGTTTTGTTACTTTAGGTCTTGTTCTATCCTCTTGTTGCAAGCTTTGCTGTGACATTTACCCTCTCTTAATACAGCTTTTGGCACTAGGCGCTTCACTTGGAATTTCTTCCTTTGTCCAGCATCAATGGATAAGACAAATATTGAAATTCTATTTTATCCCATGTATCAATTAGAGGAAAGGTGAATGCATAACACTGAAAATAACAGGAACTGTTTTACTCAGTTTTTTTTGTTTTTTTGTTTTTTTGGGTTTTTTTACAGTGGTTCTCAAAGTGCTGTTATCTATCAAAATCAGCTGTGAAAATTTTTAAAAATGTAGACTCCTGGGCTCTAAACTAGACCAACTAAATGAGAGATTTGGGGGACATAGCTTGAATTCTTGATTTTTTTTTTTAAGTTTTATAAGTAATTCTTCATTTGTTGTTCTTTGCAACAAATATGCATTGAGTGCTTATAATTAAGTGTTAAGCACCAGGACTAGGTATTAATTTAGAGGTACAAAAAACACATCATCTCTTGCCTTTAAATTATTCATGTCTAATATCTATTGAGAGAAATAGATCCTTCTAAAAGCACACAAAGATAAAAGGCACAAATTGTAATAACAAACAATGCCAAATCCCTTAGAGGGTCAGGGAAGGCTTCAGATGAGATTGGGTGTGTTCAGGGCGGTATGGGCATAGACAGGCCAGGGAAGGCTTCGATAAGAAAGTACCATTTTAGCAGACACCTGGAGGAAGAATCAAAGTCAGAGCAAAGATAAAAGTGCGTCACACAGAAGGAATGTCATAGACAGGGGAAAAATGTGTGTCTTCGGGAAACTGAAAAAGGGGAAAGGGCCACACCTTGGTGAGGGGACCAAGTGGCATGAGATGAAGCAGGAAACATAGACAAGGGCATCCTTGTTTAACAACTGCTGGCTTAATAAAGCAAATGTGTGATGATGGATACAGGCTGTCTGGGAAAAATAAGTGAGAAATATGAGCTTTCTTGGAGCATCATCCTTTGCTTCAGTAGAAAGCACAGAGTTAGGCTTCCAATTCTGACTAAAGCGATTGTCAACAGGGAAAAGGCAACCTTAGCAATTCTCCTTTCTGTCCGGGATCCCGTGGGCACTATGATGGAGCTCATGAGATGCAGAAGAGAAGTTCCAGGCTGAATCGGGGGCATATTCACTTAGGAGAGCTGAGGTCCCCAATCACTGAGGTCATCCAGTGCATTCCCAACAACATAGGCTCATTCTAAACTAGCTCTGCAAAGGAGCAGAAAATAAACTCTTGGAAGCAAAGCAAGCACTCCCACTTTAGCAGAATGATAAAATTTAACTCTTAGAAGTCCCCCGCCTTTTCTAAGGGTAATAATCATAAGTATAACTTATGAAGTGCTTCTGTGTATGTGAGAGCATATACTACTTTTGATTCTTCCTACAAACCTGGTAGGAAAATATTACTCCCTTTATGAAGATGAAACTGAGGCTCAGCAAGATTAAGCAGTTTGCCTAAGACCTCATAGCCATTAAGTAGAAGACATTGGGTTCAAAGTTCAATCTATGAACCCAACATTTTTAACGCTATATACCATTCTCTTTTTGTATTAGTTTTCTGTTGCTGCTGTAACAAATTTCCACAAACTTAGTGGCTTAAGACGACAGAAATGTATTCTCTTCCAGTTCTGGAGACTGACGTCTAAAATAGATCCATAGGGCTGTGTTCCTTGTGGAGGCTCCAGGGGAGAAGGGGTTTTCTTGCTCTTTCCAGTTTCCAGGGTCTGCTTCCATCCTTTGGCTCATGGCCTCCTTCTTCTACCTTCCAAACCAGCACCATAGTGTCTTTAAATATCTTTCTTCTGTCTCCTTTCACCCTCTTACCTCCCTTTTATGAGGACCCTTGTGATTACATTTAAGGCCCACCTAGATAACCCAGGATAATCTGTACATCTCAAGATTCTTAATCACATCTGCAAAGCCCTTTTACCATTACAGGTAACATTCACAGGCTTCAGGGATCAGAACATGGATATCTTTGAGAGGTCCTTACTTAGCCTACCACACTTTTCCATATAGATTCTCAAAATTTTAGCTGAGCCTAACAGGGTAGTTTATTACCACTAGGGTCCAGTTTAGTAGCAAGTGCTTCCTTTAAGTGAAAAGGTGAAAGTTGTCCACTTAATAAGGAAAGAAAAACATTGTATGTTAAAGTTGCTAAGACCTAAGGTGAGAAGGAATCTTCTAACGATGAAATTGTGAAGAAGGAAAAATAAATCTGTGCTAGTTTTGTGGTCACATTTCAAACTGCAAAAGTTACAACCACAGTGCATGCTAAGTGCTTAGTTAAGAGGGGAAAGGCATTAAATTTGTGGGTGGAAGATGTGAACAGAAATGTGTTCTAGTTGACAGCTATCAGGTTTGGTACTATCTGAGGTTGGCTATTGGCTAATGTCTTGGAACATGTCCCCCACAGATACGTGGGTGACTACTGTATATTCAAAGTAAGCATTTATATATTGGGGAGTAGATCTCCCAACTCATTATTTATTTTTTATTTGTCCCACAAATAAAGTAAACAAAGTAGAATTTTAGGCAAGATTCATTTCTAGAGATAGAGATATTTTATTATAATAAGAAGGTTGCTCTACCATAAAATATAGCAATTTAACTTTTTATAATCCTGATAACCTCAAAATATATAACATAATAGATGGACAACATTATAAAAAGAAATAGACAAATGTACAATAAATAAAATATTTTAATACAACTCATTTAGTATCTAGTAAAACAAGTAGTCCCCCCAAAATCAGTAAGCATCTAGAAGATTTGAATAACTATTAACAGATTGGATTCACTGACTGATCTCTTTACAAGAAAGAATTATGCATGATGATGGGAGAGATGAAGCCACAGCACAGGCACTTACTGATTAACTAAATTTTGAAGCTATGAAATGCAGCTCCTCCTTTAGTGAAAGATGATATAGATAGCTTAGTTTCCTTCAAACTAGCAGAGACTTTTTGAATGGATGGAAGCTGATTTTTTAAAAAGGAGCTTATTTCTGACGCATCTTTTAAAGCAGGTTTCCTCAACCCCTGGGCCATGAACCAGTACTGTCCGGTGGCCTGTGAGGAACTGGCCAGAACAGTAGAGGTGAGCGGCCAAGCATTACTGTCTGAGCTCCACCTCCTGTCAGATCAGTGGCAGCATTAGATTCTCATAGGAGCAAAACCCCTATTGTGAACTGTGCATATGAGGGATCTAGGTTGCGTGCTCCCTATGAGAACCTAATGCCTGATGATCTAAGTGGAACCGTTTCATCTCAAAATCATTCCCCTGCACCCTCCATTCCAGGAAAAATCGTCTTCCACAAAACCAGTCCCAGGTGCTAAAAAGGTTGGGGACCACTGTTCTAAAGGAATCAGTCCTTTTGCTATTATTATTATTATTATTATTATTATTATTAAGATGGAATCTTGCTCTGTCACCCAGGCTGGAGTGCAGTGGTACAATCTTGACTCACTGCAACCTCTACCTCCCGGGTTCAAGCAATTTTCCTGCCTCAGCCTCCTGAGTAGCTGTGCACAGGCACATGCACAGGCACATGCAATCATGCTCTGCTAACTTTTTGTATTTTGGGAGAGACAGGGTTTCACCATGTTGGCCAGCCTGGTCTCAAACTCCTGACCTCAAGTGATCCACCCACCTTAGCCTCTGAAAGTGCTAGAATTACAGGCATGAGCCACCACTCCTGCACCCCTTGGCTATTACTGAAGTGTTCTTTTTCTTTTTTGATCACATCTATGTAGTATATTGGAGAGAAAGAAAGTAGAATGGGAATTTCAACAGGGTCACGGTGGCTCATTCCTGTAATCCCAACACATTGGCAGGCTAAGGTGGGCAGATGACCTGAGGTCAGGAGTCGAGACCAGCCTGACCAACATGGTAAAACCCCGTCTCTACTAAATATACGAAAATTAGCCAGGTGTGATGGTGGGCACCTGTAATCCCAGCTACTCAGGAAGCTGAGGTAGGGACAATTGCTTGAACCCACGAGGTGGAGGTTGTAGTGAGCCAAGATAGCGCCACTGCACTCCAGCCTGGGTGATGGAGCCAGTCTCTGTCTCAAAAAAGAAAAAAAAAAAGTATGGTAATTTCTTCATTAACTTTGATGCTGCTATGGTCTTGATCTCCAGGTCAATGCAATGCCCCGGAACAGCTTCCATTTGCCAGGCCTACCGAACTAATTGATGAGCCTGAGTTTTCCATTGGGACACATCTGAAGTATGAATGTCGCCCTGGTTATTATGGAAGACCGTTTTCTATCATCTGCCTAAAAAACTCAGTCTGGACAAGTGCTAAGGACAAGTGCATACGTAAGTAACTCTGGAGTGGGAACCCCTCTGTCAGTCAAACATCTGTAAGATCTGATTCAATTTGTTCAAATTTTGTGACTGAGTTGAATATGACAATTAGTTTGCCAAGGTGCAAAATATATAAGAGAATTATTCTTGTAGATCATACCTTGTTACTGCTTTGAGTTCCTGGAGCCTTCATTACAAGTTTATTTCATGAGAAACAGCCATCACAGGACATGATTGAGGGAAAATCCCCATTCACTGGGGGTTTCCCATTTACATGACTAAAATTAAGTAATGAATGACTTGGGACAAGAAAGGGAAGTGGATTAAATAACTAAAAGATGTAATAATCTTGGGCTTTGAGATCTTTGGATTATACCAGTTGAATTGAATTACAGATAATAACAAAGTTTACATTTTTCTGGGAGGCATAATATGGGAATGAAACAGATCTGAAAGGGAAGCTTTTTATGAAAGGGAGCTGATCCCAAGGTAGTCTAGTGAGTTTCCTCAAGGTAAGAAAATCTGTGGAAACATCAGAACTGCATGTGTTCAGTAAGCTACAGGCAGGTTGAGACCTTATATACTAAAAAAAATTTGCAGTTTACTCTACTTGGCTCCAAAATTCTGTTTCTTTCCTGTAGGTAAATCATGTCGTAATCCTAGAGATCCTGTGAATGGCATGGTGCATGTGATCAAAGACATCCAGTTCGGATCCCAAATTAATTATTCTTGTACTGAAGGGTGAGTTGGCAGCAACATCTCTTGGTTCAAGAGTTCTAGTACAGCCATACTACCTTCTAGTCACATCTCAGAAAGGACAACTAAGCTATTACCATCTGCTCTTTAAAGGCTTCAACACAGGTGTTTAGCTCCTGACTGAAATGAGCAAAGGTATGACAAGATCAGGGGAAAATCGTCTGTATCCTTGCTGGAAACCAAGGCTGTGCAAATATGAAAAGTGTGACATTCATTGGGTGGGAAGGACGAAAATGGGGGAGAGTATAGTCAAAGCACACAAACAGCCTTAACCCAGAGTAGACCTTGCTGGGAAAAAAGGAAGGCCATTGAGTAGCTGTGTGAGAGAAATCTGAATGCTCATAGCACAAATAGTTTGCTAGGGCTGCTGTAACAGAGTACTCCAAAATGGGTGGCTTAATACCAATGAAGTTTTTGGAGTTCTGTTCTGGAGACTGAAAGTGCAAAATCAAAGTGTTGGCAGAGCCATGCTCCCTCTAAAACCTGTAAGGATGAATCCTTCTTTGCTTCTTCCAGCTTCTGGAGCCCCAGGCCTTCCTTGGCGTGTGGCAGCAGAACCCCAGTTTCTGTCTCTGTCTTCACATGGCTGTCTTCCCTCTGGATCTCTGTCCTCACATGCTGTTCTCCTGTCTGTGTATGTCTGTGTCCAAAGTTCTCTCTTTTAATAAGGACACAAGTCATATTGGATTAATGCCCACACTAACAACTTCATCTTAACTGGATTGCCTCTCCAAAGACCACATTTCCAAATAAGATCACATTAATAAGCACTGTGGATTAAGACATCAATATATTTCGGGGGTGAGGGGGATACAATTTTCATTCATTGCTGGTAGGAATGCAAAATGGTACCATGACTTGGAGAGAGAATTTGGCAGTTTTTTAAATAAAACTAAACATACTCTTACAATATTATCCAGCAGTTATCCTTTTTGGTATTTATCCAAAGGAATTGAAAACTCATGTTCACACACACACACACACAAAAAAAATTCTGCACACAGATGTTTATAACAGCTTTATTCATAATTGCCAAAACTTGGAAGGAATCAAGATGTCATTTAGCAAGGGAATGGATAAACTGTGGTACATCCATACAATAGAATATTATTCAATACCAAAAAGTAAATGAGCTATCAAGCCATGGAAAGACACAGAGGAACCTTTTAGTGAATCTTTTTTCACTGCCACTAAGTGAAAGAAGCCAATCTGAAAAGGTTACATAACATATGATTCCAAGTATATGCCATTCTGGAAAAGGCAAAACTATGGAGACAGTGAAAAGATCAGTGGTTGTCAGGGGTTAGGGAAGAAGCAGGGATGAATAGGCAGAGCACAGAGGATTTTGAGGGTAGTGAAACTACTCTGTATGATGCCATAACAGTAGGCACATGTCATAATAAATTTATCCGAAGTCATATAGTGTACAATACCAAGAGTGTACCCTAATATAAACTATGGACTTGGAGTGACCATGATGTGTCAGTGTAAGTTCATCAGTTGCAAAAAATATGTACCACCCTGGTGAAGGCTGTTTATAATAGGCGAGGCTATCCATGTGTAGGGGCCGGGAGTACATAGGAAATCTCTGTATCTTCTGTTCATTATTGCTGTGAACCAAAAACTGTGCTAAAACACAAAGTCTATTTTTAAAAACTGCATAGACATAAATACACAGGCACATGTGCATAAACATACATGCACACAAATAAGTACAGGTAAAACAGGAAATTTGAACAAAATGTATGGATTAGAACTATGTCAATATCTTAATGTTGATGTTGCACTATTGTTTTGCAAAATGTTATTATTAGGGGAAAATTGAGTAAAGTGTACCTGGGATCTCTCTGTACTATACCCTGCATGTGAATCTGATTATCTCAAAATAAAAAGTTTTTTTTAAGTTCCTACTATATTTCCAAGGGGATGGGCTTCCCCTCAGATCACTACCCCTTTTCCGGGAGCAATAAAGTAATCTTCCTTGGAACGTAGCAATCTGTAACAAATCAAAGTGCTGTAACTACTCATGGTCCCATATGGAAAATATAATCCTGCTAAAATTTCTCTCTCTCTGCCTATATGAGTGATACTTTACATCCTCCACTTTGGAATGCTGACCCCATTCATTCAGAGTTGGAGTCTTCCATGTGGCTACCTTTAAGCTTTGTGCTCAAATAAACTCTATCCTTAAATATATTTTCTGGATCTCATTATTTAAGGTTGAAAATATGCTAACCGCTGGGTGCAGCAGCTCATGCCTGTAATCCCAGCACTTTGGGATGCCGAGGCGGGTGGATCACCTGAGGTCGGGAGTTCAAGACCAGCCTGACCAACATGGAGAAACCCCGTCTCTACTAAAAATACAAAATTAGCCAGGCATGGTGGTGCATGCCTGTAATCCCAGCTACTCGGGAGGCTGAGGCAGGAGAATCACTTGAACCTGGGAGGTGGAGGTTGCAGTGAGCCGAGATCGCGCTATTGCACTCCAGCCTGGGCAGAAAGAGCGAAACTCCGTCTCAAAAAAAAAGAAAAAAAGAAAAAAAAAAGAAAATGTGTTAACCTAAATAATTTGCAAAATTTGTTTTTTATTCTCATTTTTTCCTAACCCATCCACCTGGTTCAAGGCACATAGATTAAGAAGGAAAATGGAAATGGGACTAATATCCCAGGCTTCACTGTCCCTCTTTGGGCTCTGGGGAGGAGACTCCCAAAAGTCTAGACATGTTTACCTACATGCTGTATGTGGTTTCTGGCAACGAAATGATCATGGCTTTTCCTGAACCATGGCTTAACTTTGTGAATCCACAACTCTCTCTTCCCTGGGAGATCCAAAAAGATAGGGTAGGATGTAAAGGCTTCAATCTGTTCAAATGGATATGAGAGCTTCCCTTACAATAAGTAGCATGGATTTCATCTCTCTGCTTTACTTCCTCATAAACATTCTGAATGAGAGGTGTTCAAACTATTATTTGTTCAGTCGCTTAATCTACTTTGAGGGACAAGTTTAATAAATTAAAATATTTTTCTATCTGTTCCCCTTGATCAGTGAACACAAAGTTATCTTTTGACTCATATTTAAAATGTTCAGTACTACAGCACTGAACAACAGTATGGAAGAAAAAAAATGCCAACTTAAATTTGAACTTGCTTCACCATTCCTATCCCAACCCCCATGATTAGAAAATCAAAAAGAACACTTTGAGAAATAACCTCAGTGAGGTCAAAAGACAGAGGAGTCTCCAGGATCCCTTATTCCTAAGACAAATAGACAGAAGGAGGCGCACATATAGGATTGCAGCCCTTCTTCACTTCATTTGTTCACATACTTCATACTTGTGTGTATGTCTGTTGGAAGTGCAATTGAAAATGATTTCATTTTTGGTGGTATACTAGAAAGCATTAAAAACAAAAATAAAATGAGGCCAGGTGTGGTGGCTGTAATCCCAGCACTTTGGGAGGCTAAGGTGGGCGGATTACTTGAAGTCAGGAATTCAAGACCAACCTGGTCAAAATGGTGAAGCCCATCTCTACTAAAAATGCAAAAATCAGCCAAGTGTGGTGGCAGGCACCTGTAGTCCCAGCTGCTCAGGAGGCTGAGGCAGGAGAATCTCTTGAATCCGGGAGGTGGAGGTTGCAGTGAGCTGAGATCGCACCATTGCACTCCAGCCTTGGCGACAAGAGTGAAAATCTGTCTCAAAAAAAATAACAATAACAACAACAACAAAATGATATTGAAGTCATTAATAAGTACATCATGAATCACTACTATAATGCAACGGTGCATCAAGTGTCTTCAGAAGCACCCACTGTTGTCTAACTATTTATTTGATCTCCATTTGGCACTGTTTTGTTGTTTGAATAAAGCTTTATGTTGCCAGGTTTTCTTACATGCTCATAAAGCAAAGTTCTCTGCTAAACCAATAACCACGACTGTTATTTGATATTGCTTCATTCCTTCATGTATAGTACTATCAAGTTTGACCCTACCCTCACTATGACTAGTTTCACCCAACCATCTATCACAACACAGTCTAAGGTGACGTAAAATAAATGTCATAAATTATTCCACATTTATGGCACACTTTGAACAGTTTGAGATATACTAATTGAGAATTGCTGACTTTAATATTTTAAGTATAAAATGAGTGCTCAATTCTTTTTGGTCAGCCTGGATTTCCTTTGCTTCTAGTTATGAATCCCCTTCCTTCCTTCCTTCCTTCCTTCCTTCCTTCCTTCCTTCCTTCCTTCCTTCCTTTCTTTCTTTCTTTCTTTCTCTCTTTCTTTCTTTTCTTTGTCTCTTTCCTTCTTTCTTTCTTTCTGTCCATCTTTCTTTCTTTCTCTTTCCTTTTTTCTTTCTTTCTTTCTTTCTTCCTTTTTTTTTTTTTTTTGGAAACAAGGTCTTGCTTTTTTGCCCAGACTGGAGTGCAGTGGCATGATCAGCACTCACTGCAGCCCCAACCTCCCCAGCTCAAGCAGTCTTCCTGCCTCAGCCTCCTGAGTAGCTAGGACTGCAGGAATGTGCCACCATGCCTGGATTTTTTATAAATTTTTTGTAGAGACAGTGCCTCACTGTGTTGCCCAGGCTGGTCTTGAACTCCTGAGCTCAAGCAATCCTCCTGCCTCAGCCTCCCAAAGTGCTGGAATTACAGGGGTGAGCCACTGTGAATGGCCTATTTTGGCCTTCTTTGATGAATCTGGTTGACAAAAGCCCATCCATGCATCCATACATTCACACTTTTAAGGCAAAGAAATACATGCAACATGACTATATACACACACATATACATGTATATATATGACAGCTTCCCTGCACTCAAGAAGTTTGTGTTATCTTTTAAAAAATGAAATTTGTAGGAAAAACTGTAATTCATCTTAGATTTGCATAAAAAACTGTCATAAGGTAATAAAGAAGAGAAAGCTCATCCAATTGAGAAGGTAAGAAAAAGAAAGTCCAAAAGTCCCAAGAAGAATGTGAAACTTGGGAAGGTAACAGATAATCCTTTGACAAGTGGAAAATGTCCCTCTGAATTCTGTAACAGTGTAATCTCTGGAAGTAGTAATTTAATTGGATAGTTGACCTGTGTCTTTGGAACCTAATCTTCCTTATTTTTTGCCTCTAGACACCGACTCATTGGTTCCTCATCTGCCACATGCATCATCTCAGGCAATACTGTCATTTGGGATAATGAAACACCTATTTGTGAGAGTGAGTTGAAATATCCCTTCCTATTTCTTTTACTGATACATTCTAATTTTTCTCTGGAATAATAAAACCTTAACCGAATTCCTTCTGTGCAATCTGTCCTTCACATGGCTGAAGACAGCGGTAATGTTCTCGAATATTCCTACAGGGTTCCTGGCAACCCTTTCCTTAAGTTCTTCCTTATCCTTGGATGTGTCTTTTCTAATTCTGGAGGCTTAAATACATAAAAGCCTTCAAACTTGATTCTACTTCAATAAATTTGAAATTATGGTGGTTCTACCATCTCCAGTATAATAATCATCCTGCTTGGCGAATCAGTAAAGATTTTTAACATTTATGCTCTTCAAGGTTAGTGAAGCTGCGAAAGAACCTGGACTCTCACGTACCACGAGGTCAACACATCCTCTCGAAAGGCACCATGCACTATTAACCTCAGAAGTGGGCATATGTTTTAACCTACTTCTTAGAATTTATACTTACAAAATAATCACACACTTTTTAAAGCAGTTTGGTATAAACTTTTCATTGCAGCATCATTTATATTAGTTAAAATGTTAAAGCAACCTAAATATTTTAAACTATGATTTGGAAATAATCTACTAGGAGGAAAAAGATGTGTTCAAATGACCACTATAAAGAATTCCCGAAGAAACATAAAATAGCTATGCAGAATGGAAAAAAGTATATCCATACACTGGCATGGTATTCAGCCATAAAAAATGATAGCATAAAGAAGCACTTAATGACTAGAAAGAGATGTGTTTTATGTGGAAAAAGAATCAGATGAATGGCATGTATGGCAAGACCTCATTTTATTAAAAAGTAATACACCTATGTAGTGGAGGGCCAGGCTGAGGCTCAGTGAAATATAGTGCATAACATCTTTGTCTTACTGTTCTCTTTAGATAGCTTGGGGACTTGTCTTCTTTTCTTCTTGGCATTTAAAAATGTTCCTTTTACTAGAAAGTTTATGAGCTTCAGAATCTAAATTTACAAATGACATTGGTCACACATTTATTGCTGTTTATCCACTTTAAGAAACAATTTTGTTATTTTGTAAAACAAATTGGGAAACCTTTCATCTTATTTGAAATCTATAATAAGATAACATGGAATTGGAATATAAATTTTCTTGGAAATATGAAAAAAAAGTAAAATAGAGAAAACAAAAATATAATAATACACCTATACCTATATCTATGTTTTTATCTCTGTTTCTAGTTCTGTAAACTCTCTATATCCAAATCCTGGTAAATGACTTCAAGTCTTCTTGGAGAAGGCTAGGGGAAGATACCAGGTGCTTCCTCAAAAGGATCCAGTCTCCCATCCGTTTGTGCTTCTCTGGGTCTATAAACTGTTCAAGTCTAGGAATTGTTGATGAACAATGAACTTCTTTTGCAGTAATTCAAGTCAGACTCTTATTCACTTGACCTAAATCTCTTCCGCTTATACACATCAAGAAACACTTTAGTCAGCTATCCATCTACTTCAGTTTCAGAGACTCTATGATCAATTAGCCCTGTAACAATATTCTCTTCAGTCAAATCATTCTGATTGCTGTTTCAGCTCTAATATCCATTACAAGAACCCCCATTGTCTCTGGCAATTAAGTGCTGCTACTTGGACTCTGCCACCCTGAGGTCCTTTGGTCCCCAAGTGAATTCAGAGAACCCAGTTCAATGGCAACACTTCCCATTGTCGTTCCTGTCCCACAGAGAATGAGCCATGGCAGAGGATGCTGAAACTCCCCATGTGAATGCATTCCTCAAGCCTCTGGTAAAAGGTCTATCTTCCGAACCCTCCACTCCTGCACTGTGCCTCACCAGCTTTATCCAAAGATGATCTTCAGAGTGGAATGGCTGTTGCTTAACTTCTGCCTCTCAAATATCGGCTAATTTCTCATGCTGTAACCCTAGTCCAGAACCATACAGAGAAACTAAGTCTGGGAAACTCAATTCCGAATTGGCCTGGTTGACACTGTACAAAACCCCCAGATAATTATAATTTTATTTAACTCTGTCTTCTTTTTTTTCTTTCCCTCCCTCCCTCCCTCCCTGCCTCCCTCCCTCCCTCCCTCCCTCCCTTCCTTCCTTCCTTTCTTTCTTCCTTCCTTCCTTCCCTCCTTCCTTATTTCCTTATTTTCTTTCTTTTTTATCACACTGGCTAGGATCACCAGTATAACATTGAACATTGGTACCAATAGATGCCATCCTTGTCTTGTTCCACATCTCAAAGTTAAAGTTTAAAACATTTCACCATTAAGCTGGTGTGTACTGTAGGCTTTTTGCAGATAACCATTTTTGAAATAAGGAAATTCTCTTATATTCTTCATTGTTAAAAAAATTTTTGGTATTTGAATCATGTTGAAGTTTATCAAACACTTTAGTTACATATATTGATGTAACCATATGTTTCTCTTTTTCTGTTAATGTAACAAATTGTTTTGAGTACATTTTTCAAAGGCAAATGATTTTGAATTTCAATTTTACATTCTTAAAATAAATCATCTTGGTCATAATATTTAATCATTTTATATATGGCAAATATGCTTTCATGATACATTTTAGATGTTTCTATTAAAATATAATTAATGTATCATAAAAGTTACCTTTTTAAATTATACCACTTAGTGGTATTTAGTACATTCACAAAGTTGTGTGTTACGGTCTGAACGTTTGAGTCCACCCCAAATCCATATGTTGAAATCCTTACCCCTGAGGTGATGACATTAGGAAGTGAGGCCTTTCAAAGATGATTAGGTCGTGAGAGCAGAGCCGTCACAAATGGGATTAGCATCCTAATAAAAGAGGCCCAGAAGAACTCCTTTTGCCCTCCCGCCATGGGAGGAGATGCTAAATCTGCCAGTGTTGGTCTTGAACTCCCCAGCCTCCAAAACTACGAGAAATAAATTTCTACGGTGTACAAGCTAACCAGTTTATAGTGTTTTGTTATAGCAGCCCAAATAGACTAAGACATTGGGCAACCAACACTGCTAATTAATTCCAGAACACTTTCATCATCCCATTCCTAACATATTTGAGAGATTAGACTATAATTTTCTTTCTTGTAATGTCCTTAATAAGATTTTGATATCAAACTTATGACAGTCTTATAAAGTCAGCTGGTAGTGTTTCATATATTTGTTTCCTAGTAAGGGTTTATATAAGATTGGTATTATTTCTTCTTTAAAAAGAATTCACCAGAAAAGCCATATGGCCTGGAGTTTACTTTGTTGGGAGGTCCTTTTTTTTTTTCCCCAATAATTTTCCTGTACCATGTAGACTTTTCACTGAAGTATAACATATATATATAGTAAAGTGCACACATCTTAATTATGCAGTTCAATGGATTTTTACAAAGTAAACGCATCCATGTAAAAGGCACTCAGATTAAGATATAGAACACTATCGGCACCCTAGAAGCCTTCCTGATGGCCTTTCCCAGTTATCTTCCCAAAATAACCAGTATTCTGATTTATAACACTAATAGTTTTGCCGCTTCCTAAATTTTATATTAAAGGAATCGAAAAATAGGTACTCTTTTGTGTCCAGCTTCATCTCAATGTTATATTTGGAAGAGTCATTTTTGTTTTTGCATGAAGGATTGTTGGGTCTTCTTTATTATTATGTTGTATGTCATTGATGATCCTGAGTACCTTTTCATATGTTTGCGAAGTGCCTATTCCAAACTTTTGCCTATTATTTACTAGTTTGTCTACTGTTTTGTTGTTTTGTAGAAGTTCTTAAATATTCTCATGTTTTCTAATAAATGTAACACAAATATTGTCTTTCAGGCTATGGCTTTTCTTTTTTCCTTCTTAATGTCTTTTGGTTATGAAAGTTCTACATTTTAATAATATTCAATTTATGAGTCTTTTTTTTTTTTCCCAGTTACTGCTTTTTCTATTCTACTTGAGCAGTTGGGCCAAGTGAGGTGGCTCATGTCTATAATTACAGCATTTTGGGAGGCCAAGGCAGGAGGATTGCTTGAAGCCAGGAGTTCAAGACCAGCCTGGGCAGCAAATTGAGACCCTGTCTCTACAAAAATAAATAAATAAAATTAGCTAGACTCAGTGGCACATGCCTATAGTCCCGGCTACTTGGGAGGCTGAGGTGGGAGGATCCCTTGAGCACAGGAGTTCAAGGCTTCAGTGAGTTATGGTAGTGCCACTGCACTACAGCCCAGGTAACAAAGCCCTGTTTCTTATGGATAGGCAATTGATCTAATACCATTTATTAAAAAGACCATTCCTTGCATATTACAATGCGATACCACCATGACCATAAATCAGGTGACCTTATATGTGGCTCTCATTCCAGAGAGGTTCTGTTTCATTGGTTTATTTGCCATACATTAGTTTATCTGCCATACTATAATGGCAAATAAACTATAGTCCTGCATTAAAATTTTAATTACTATCACATTACATTAAGATTTGATATCTGGTGGCATATATCTTCTAACTATGTTCATCTTCGAGATTTACTTGGTGATTCTTGGCCCTTTGCATTACCATATAAAATTTAGAATCAACTTGTCAATTCCACATAAAGAATCCTACTTGAATTTGTATTAAGTTTCTGTTGACTCAGTAGATCAATTTGTGGACAAGTAATAAATTTACAGTTTTGAAGTTCAAATTTATGAATATGATATATCCTCCCATTTTGAAGTCTTCTTTAATTTCTTTTAATAATACTTGTTAATTTACATTATAAAGTCATGTACACATTTCATTATCTTTATTTTTACATCTTATTTTTAAAATTTCATTCTCTAATTATTTACTTCTTAGATACGCACCTGTTTCATCTCAGCTCCGCAATTTTGTTAAATTTCCTTATAAATTGAATAGTTTACCTGTGGATTCTCTTGAATTTGCTGTGTAATTTTGTCATCTATGAATCTGACAAAGTTTTTACATGTTTTCCTTTCTTATGTCTTTTGTTTATTTCTCTTGCTTTATTGCGTTCGCTAAAACCTCCAGTACAATATTGAATAGAAGAGATGATACAAGGCTACAAGGCTTTTAATAGTCATCATAAATCATGATGTATGCTGTAGTTTTTGCATGATATCCTTTATTAGATTAAGGAAACTCTCCTTTATTTCTAATTACTAAAAGATTTATAAATGTTAGTTCTAATTGATCACTATGCATGTATTGAGATTATCATGTTTCTTTTTCACTCTGTTAATGTAATATATTACATTGATTGATGTTTAAAAGACAAACACTGAATTCCTAGAATAAACCTATGTTTGTGATGTGTTATAAATGATTATCCTATGTATGGGGAGTATGCGTATGTGTGTGCAGGGTTGCTCATATTTTTATTGTAATATTGTAACATTGATTTAATATTTAAAATCAGTCAAGGTAAACCTCACTTTGATCATTGTATCATCCTTTGGAAATATTACTGGATTCAGTTTCATAATATTTTGTTTAGAAAATTTGCATTTATGTTCTCAAGAGATCTTGGATTATAATCTGCTTTTATTTTAATATCCTTATCAGGTTTGGGCATCAAGATTATGTTGGCCTCACAAAATGTGTTAAAAATTATTTATTTTTTCTAGTCTCTGGAATAATTTGTGTAACATTAACATTATTTTTCCTTATATGTTTGGAAGAATTCAGCAGCGAAACAATCTGGACCTGAGGGTTTGTTGTTGCTGTTGTTGTCAGGATTTAATTTCTTTAATAGCTATAAAACTATTTATTGTTTTATATCTTATTGAATTCATTGAGGTAAGTTGTATTTTTCAAGGAATTTACTCATTTTATTTAGATTTCCTAAGTTATCAGCATAATGCTGTTTATTATATCCTCATATTAGCCTTTGGATGCCTGTAAGTTCTGTAGTGATACCCTTACGCTCATTAATTTCTGATATTGGTAATATCTTTTGCTTCTTTTCCCTTGATTAGCTTTACTGGGTCTTTACCAATTTTACTAAGCTTTTCAGAAAAACAACTTTTAACTTTCTTGTTTTTTCTTTAGTGTATGACTATTTTCTCTTTTATTGATTTCTGCTTTAAGCTTTGGGTACTCCTCCACTCCTAAATTCTTGACACTAATTAATTTGTTTCCAACCTTTATTTTTCTACTATGTACATTTAACCTATACATTTTTCTCTAAAACTGTTTTATTTATTTCCCACGATCTTTATATTTTTATTATCATTGTACATAAAAGCTTTCTAATTTCCCTTTTAATATCTCCTCTGACCCATAGGCTATTTAGAAGGGCATTACTTAATTTCTAAATATTTAAAGGTCTTCTAGTTACCATTCTTTCATTAATTTAATCATTTGAGACCTCTTGAGATGTGTTTTATAGCCCAGAATATGGACGATTTTGGTAAAATGTTATGTATGCACTTGAAACGAATGTAAGTTATTTTGCTTCACTTTCTAGAAATGTCATTTAGGAAAATGTGGTTTAGAACAATCTTTTTGCCCTCCACTTGTTCTCTCAGTTACCAAGAGGCATGTGTAAAATATCTGTATTAGTTTCCCAGGGCTGCTGTAACAAATTACCACAAACTTGGTGGCTTCAAAGAAGAGAAATTTATTCTCTTAAAGTTTGGAGGCCAGAAATCCAGTTAAGATGTCAATAGGATTGGTTCCATCTGCAAGCTGGTTTGTGCCTCTCTCCAGACTTCCTTCCAGTGGCTGCTGGCGGTCTTCGATGTTCTTTGGCTCATAGATGCATCATTTCCTTCTCGGCCTCCATCTTCTCATCACCTTCTCCACTGTGTGTTTCCTTTGCTCTTCTGTCTCATATGAAGACACTGGACATGGATTTAGAGGCCACCCTGGCAATCCAGGATGGTCACAACTCAAGATCATTAACTTGATTGTATCTACAAAGACTCTCCAAATTGGGTCACATTCACTGGTTTCAGAGATTAGGACACAGATATTTTTTAAGGAGGACAGTGGTTATTCAACCCATTACAATCCCAAACTATGACTATGAATTTGCCTGTCTTTCCTCTTTGTTCTAGCAATCTTTACTTTATGTATTTTAAACATGTTATTAAATGCATGAAATTTTTGGTTTATTCTTTCTGCTGAATTGACTATTTTATCATAATGAAATGTCTCTCTTTACCTCTCATAATACTTCTTGCCTTAAAATCTACTTTGTACATTAACACAACTATATAAACTTTTTTTCTTGTTTTTTATTATGTGTGTTTTAAATCTTTTACTTTCAGCCCTTCTTTGTCTTATATTTAAAACTTCTCTCTTATAAACATCACATAGTAAGGTTTTGTTGTTTTATTCAATCTTTCTTAGTTGTTCATTGGTGTGTTTGGAACATTTAAATTTAATAATAAAAATTTAAAATAAATAAATAAATTTAATCTAGTTACTGGTAAGTCTAACTCTTGATTATTTGTTTTCTCTTTGTTTCATGTGTTTGTTCCTTTATTCATCATTTCTCACATTTTTTAATTTATCCAGTATTTTTATTATTCTATTTTCCCCAGTAGCTTTTAAGTTATTCTTAAATGACTACTCTAGAGATAGACATCCTTGATTTACTGTAGTCTACTAAAATTGTGCTTTTACCACTCTCCAAACAATGCAAGTACCCAAACTATTAATATTTAATTCCATTTGTCTTCCCGCTCTTTTTGTATTGTTGTCATACATTTTGCAAAAAGAAAAGCTTCAGCTGAATTAAATTTAAAAGAGTTTAATTGAGCAATGAACGATTAGCAAATCAGGCAGCCTCCTGAGCCAGAGTAGGCCAGAAACTCCAGTCCAGCTGCATGGTAGAAGAGGATTTATGAACAGAAAAAGGAAAGTGATGTACAGAAAACAGAAGTGAGATACAGAAACAGCTGGATTGGTTATAGCTCAGCGTTTGCCTTATTTGAAGACAGTTCAAACATTTGGCCACATTTGATTGGCCAAAACTCGGTGATTGGCGTAAGAGTAGTCTATGGTCTGTTTACATCTTCACTTATTATAGTTCGCAGTGTACAGAGAAACCTTGAGGCTGAGCTTAAACTATGTAAGGCTTTAGGCTACACTTGATTTAACAAATTACATATATTCTGTATTTCAAAGACACTATATTTCAAAATAAATAAAAACAGTATTTATTTATATTTATTTACACTGTAGTGAATTCTTAGAATTTTCACGTTACCTCAGCATCCATTTAGAATATGTTTACCTTTCTCATGCCAGAAGCAGAGCTTAGTCACCCTTATTGCCCTTTCTAGTTCTGTACCTCCTCCCAGTTTTCAATGTGGTCGAGCCAGATATCTGCCTTATACAACTGCCTCCTGGTGACCACCTCTCTATGGGACAGCTAGATAAAACCTACTTGACTCACATCCCTGACCTCTGTGCCCTGCGTGGACTTTGCAGATATGCCACCATGACCACCTCTCAGTCGCAGCATGCCTTCCTGGAACATGTGCCTGCTTTCTTTAAACTCACCAGTTAGAACTCCCCATGGGAGATGCCTGCTGGGTCATACTCTGGTCCCCAGTAAAGGCGTTGACCGATGGGTCCCCTTCTCTCTCTCTCTCTCTCTCTCTCTCTCTCTCTCCATTCCTCGCACTGACCAACCTTTGTGTGATCTTCAGGCGTGCCGTGCACCCCCAGCCCATAATAAAATATTTACTTGCATCTTGTGTTTCTTCTAATCATTGAAGAGGTTTTCTCTATCACAAAGATCCTAAATGAAAACATACCCACATATGAGCTCTTTCTGGTGTGTTTCCTTCTTATTGCAATTCTATCCATTCTATATGAAACTATTTTCCTTCAGCCTGAAAAAGTCTCTGGCATTTTTGTATTGTAGATCTTCTGAAAACAAATTCTTTAAACATTTTTCTAATTGTGGTTCCTTTGAAGGTTATTGTCCATGTTTCCTGGCTTCTTTTAAAATGGATTACACTTTAAAATAGATTTTTTACAATATTACTGTGTTGTGTCTAGGTAAGAATTTCTTTGTATTGCTTGGGTTTGCATAGTTGGTTTTTTTGTTTGTTTATTTTTGACAGAATTTCACTCTTATCACCTGGGTTGGAGTGCAGTGGTGTGATATCTCGGCTCACTGCAACCTCAGCCTCCTGGGTTCAAGTTATCAACCCACTTCAGCCTCCCAAGTAGCTGCGATTACAGGCCTGTGCCTCCATGCCTGGCTAATTTTCATACTTTTAGTAGAGATGGAGTTTCACCATTTTGACCAGGCTGGTCTCGAACTCCTGACAGAAGGTGATGTGCCCACCTCAGCCTCCCAAACTGCTAGGATTACAGGCATGAACCACCACGCCAGGCCTGTATAGCCTTTTGGATCTATAATTTAATGATGTCTTGCATCAGTCTTGGAAAATTCCCAGTTATTACTTCTTCAAATGTTGTTTATGCTCTGTTATCTCTCTCTTCTCATTGAGGGGCTTCAGTTAAACATGTTAGGCTTTATTCTTCTATGTAGTTAGTCTGTATTTTTTAATCTTTTTATTTATTGGTGCTTTGTTCTGAGTATTTTCTTCTGTTCTAGCTTTCAGTTCATTGATTTTCTTTCAGATTCTAACCTGCTATTAATCTCACACAAATTCTTAATTTCAACAATCATATTTTACTTTTAGAATTCTAGAGTTTTTTTATTTTCCAAATCTGCCCTCTTCGTTTTTTTTTTTTTTTTTTTTTTTTTTTGAGACAGGGTCTCACTTTGTTGCCCAGGTTGGAGCACAGGGGCATAATCACAGCTCACTGAAGCCTCAACCTTCACAGGCTCAAGCAATTCTCCCACCTCAGCCACTTGAGTAGCTGAGAATGCAGGTGTGCACCACCACACCTGCACACCCGGCTTTTTTTTTTTTTTTTTTTTTTTTTTGAGATGGGGTTTCACCAAGTTGCCCAGGCTGGCCTCGAACTCCTGAGCTCAAGTGATCCACTCTCCTCAGCCTCCCAAAGTGTTAGGATTACAGGCGTGAACCACCACACCCCACCCTGTTCTTTTTAATAGTTTCTAGTTCTTGCAAGTTTCAATTATATCCTTCAACAGATCTGTAGTTCTAAAGGGTCAGTTTCTGTCATCAGTAATTGTGTGTTATTTTATCTCTCCAAGTATCTGGTTATCTTTGTGTATCAGGAATTATATATGAAAATGTGTCTGTAGAAATAATTTCAAGGCCTTAGATAACCCATCTTCTTCCAGATAGAATTTTTGTCTTGTTTCTGCAGGCATCTGGGGACATTAGCAATCTAGGACCACTCTAATTCAGTCTCAGGAACTGTGATTTTCTGGGGCCAGCCACAGTACCAGTACTTGAAGTACTAGTTCCAGTCTCTGAGACAGCAGATATTTTTTCAGTTAACCCTGATTACCACGGCCTAGTTCTTGTGGCCTCAGAACACATCAGAAGGTATTACCAGGCTTTCCATTAGAGGCAGGCCCTGGACTTCCATCATTGTCCCTTAACTTCATGAGACGATCAAAAGTCTGTTCAGTCTCTCAGTTACCCAGTCCTGATACAGCTACCCATTCCTAAACAATAAGCAGCCCAGTTGCCAAGCTCAAATACCCAGCTCTCAACTGGATTTTCATCTTCTCCTAGATCATGGCCCAGGAATGCTTTACTAGTTTGTTAGCTTTCTGCTGCCTTCACAGATAAATATTTTTGATTTTTCAGTATTTCTAGCCTTTCTTGAGGGTGGATGGTTGGAGTAATATTTTATTTGAATTGTTGAGATTACTATTACTAGAAGCAGAGCCTGAAACATTTTTATTTTTAATTTTAATTAATTCATTCATGTCCAAATTTATCTGATTAAATTCACTCATTTTTAATTCCAAGTTTTTTGGGATTTGGGTTGAAGTAATTTTGTTCTAGTTTATAGCAATACAGTATACTATGTACTATTGCTACATTTTTAAATGTATTTAGGGGTTTTGGTGGACTAATATATGATCACCTTTACACGGATATCATCTTATGATATCAAACTTAGATTTGATGAAATGAGTTGGTAAGCTTCATATCTTTTATATATTGTGAAACCTTGAAATTACATTTGGAAGTATCTTTATGAATGAATTTTGGCAATTTGTATTTCCATTTATATCATTTAGATTTTCAAAATATTTAACCCCCAGTAATCTACAGTTTTATAAATAGTCTCATATATATAAAAGTATGTTTAAATTCTTTTTCCTACTATGTATATTTGTGTTTTCTCTAATCCCTTATAATTTATCTTTCAGCAAATGTTTTTGTATTTTATTTTTCTAAAAAAGCTAACCTCAGTTAATAACAAAATGGAAATTAAGAAAGCAAATGGGAAAGAACAGGAGAAAACTGTATAAACTCTATAACACCATGATCAAAGAGCTATTTAAAATGAAAAGAATGTGGATCGAGTGAATACATGCATGCAAATACTATAGCAAATCATATAAGTAAGAAAGGCAGGACACTGAAGTTACAACTTTATAAAAATGTAACCTTTGTGTTAGCAAAGATTAAAAGCAAATAATGAACGTAAAAATAGCTAAAGTTTAGTGACTCATGAGATGCTTGTCATTCATTATTTAAACTGACTGTTATTTAACTTTCTCTTCCTTTCCCCAGAAATTTCTTGTGGGCTACCACCCACCATAGACAACGGAGATTTCTTTAGTGCTAACAAAGAGTATTTTCACTATGGATCTGTGGTGACCTACCGCTGCAATCTTGGAAGCGGAGGTAGAAAGGTGTTTGAGCTCGTGGGTGAGCCCTCCATATACTGCACCAGCAATGAAGATCAAGTGGGCATCTGGAGTGGCCCAGCCCCTCAGTGCATTATACCTAACAAATGCACGCCTCCAAATGTGGAAAATGGAATATTGGTATCTGTCAACAGAAGCTTATTTTCCTTAAATGAAGTTGTGGAGTTTAGGTGTCAGCCTGGCTTTGTCATGAAAGGACCCCGCCGTGTGCAATGCCAGGCCCTGAACAAATGGGAGCCAGAGTTACCAAGCTGCTCCAGGGGTGAGTCTGACTGAGGCCTAGAAGGTCCCTGCAAATGACATGAGTTGCTGTTGGATCAGGAGATCAGTATTTGTTCAGGGGGAGGGATGTGTACTGAGCAGGGTCAGGGAGCAAATTTTCTAGATAGTGAAGGTGAAATTCAGAAGGTGTGTGTACATACACATGTTCTGAAATTGAGAAGCAAAGCTCAACCTGGGCAAGGAATATGATGTTTCTTTGGGGTTCTTATAAACAGATCTGTCCATTACTTTTGAGTATAATAATTGTTGATACAAAATGAGTGATTCCTCTGGCCAGGCACTATGATACAGGCTACATGTGAATTTTAATCCTTAAAACAAAGTTATTCGGTAGTTACCAGTTGTTCTATGTTTGTCTGTTTTGTTTTGCTTGAGATACTGTCTTGCTCTGTCACTCGGGTTGGGCTGCAGTGGTGCCATCATGGCTTACTTCAACCTCTGCCTCCCTGGGTCAAGCAATTCTCCTGCCTGAGCCTCCCACATAGCTAGGACTATCGGTGCATGCCACCATGCCTGGTTAAGATTTTTATGTTTTTTTGTACAGATAGAGTCTCACCATGTTGCCCAGGCTGGTCTCAAACTCCTCAGCTCAAGCAATCCACCCATCTTGGCCTCCCAAAGTGCTGGGATTATAGGCATGAGCCACCACGCCGGGCCTTGATGTTTTACAGAGAATATGTACCTTAGAGAGATCAGAAAATTTTCTAAGATACTAACTTGCAGACAAAACTGGAATGCAAGCCCGCCTCACTCCAAGTCTTGGCTTTGCTAATCAGCATCCAGTCATGCAATCAAAACTTACTCTAGATACTTTCCAGGAGGGAGGGATTTCACGCAGGTTGTATTAGTCTGTTCTCACATTCCTGTAAAGAACTACTTGAGACTGGGTAATTTATAAAGAAAAGAGGTTTAATTGACTCAGAGTTCTGTAGGCTGTACGGGAGGCATGGCTAGGGACACCTCAGGAAAGTTACAATCATGGTGGAAGGCAAAGAGGAAGCACGTATATCTTCATATGGTTGGCAGGAGAAAGAGAGAGCAAGGTAGAGGTGCTACACACTTTTAAATAAGCAGATCTCGAGAGAATTCTATCACAAGACAACACTAGGGTGATGGTGCTAAACCATTAGAAACCACCTCCATGATCCAGTCACTTCCTGCCAGGCTCCTATTCCAACAATGGGAATTAGAGTTTGACATGAGATTTGGGTGGGGACACAGAGCCAAACCATATCACAGCTAATAGGTCACAAAGATGTTAGAAGGGCAGGAAAAGCAATAAGACGAAGGCAGAGTTACCAGAGATCAGGGAGCTGCTGTGGCTCCCAGTCTAAAGCACAGGAGCCTGTACTGATGCTGAAATGGCCAGCCCCTCGCACTGAGCAGGCAGCTCCCTGAAAGCTGCTAATGCTGCAGGAGCCACCACTGCTGCCAGAATGCAGCCGACATTGTTGGAGCCAAAGTCATTGGCATGGCTAGAATTGAGGCTGTAACTGCTCACTGAAGCCATCTGTACTGCCACTGTCTGCACCACCTCTAGAAGTAGAACAGATTCTGCCATTATCCTGCCTTTTAATTTGGTATATATGCCACCAACTGGCAGAACCTAACCAGAGCCGAGCTATCAAGGAAGACAAATGATTGTAGTTTTATGGCTTCCATTGTTAGCAGTCGAAAGACAGTGCAGAAGTGTGAGGCTGGGGGCCAACAGAAATTTAACCAGGATAGCACCTCAATATTATATCACCAGGCATTGATTAGACAAGAGAAACACTGGGTGATGAGTCCTGAAAATGGACATTACAGCATCAGAGTATTTACATACTCTTTAAAGAAGTCATTTTTCTAGTCCAATCCTCCATGCGATGCTTGAGAAAGGTGAAGTCCAGAAAAGGGAACTGGTCTGCTCAAAGCCAAACTGAAATTATTTTTTCCATTTTATAACAGTTTTATGTAATTTAGTTGAGACCCAAATGTGTTCTGACTTCCCGAGATTAGATCAACATATAAAGAGAGAGCCAGAGCTGCCATTACAATATGTTGCGTGAAGTATACACTCTCATTATGGTGACAGTAGGTCTTTTAGATTTTGTTCAACAGTTGCCCACCTTCTCACCATAGTGAAATGAATGACTAGACAGCACCTTGCTTCATAGCGTGAAGAAGAGAGGAGACCCATAGTTCGTTACCACCCTATGTCAGGTGGCCGCTGAGAGAAGCCTTAACAGGAAATGAGAGTAGATGTATGGACGCTGTTTGTTGCACCGGTGTGATAGGTGACGGAGGGACCTATTAGACAAGACATGGGCAGGGGCACTCCCTTATTGCCTAAAATGCAAGACTAAATTGGTGATGCTTTTCTAGAAAGGAAGTATGAAGATATAAAAAGCCATCATTCCTCCCAATTTTGTACTGGGTGAACAGTAATTGGAAGCATTCTACAAGGAACTGTCCATTGCGGAATCTTAGTTGCATGCTTTAGATGAAAAGCAATGAATTGAGGATACCTCTGTTTTTGTCACAGTTCTGCAATGTGTCAGTTCTATGACTGATGGCAAGACATCTTCCTCGCCCTGTGTATTTAGTTTGTTATCAATATAATAAAGCTCTTATCTTACCTTTATTATTATATGTAGATTTGTAATTATTATTCCCTTGGCCAGTTTAACATTGAGAAAATTAGCAATACTTTGTTTCTCTCTCCCCAGTATGTCAGCCGCCTCCAGATGTCCTGCATGGTGAGCGTATCCAAAGGGACAAGGACATCTTTCAGCCTGGGCAGGAAGTGTTCTACATCTGTGAGCCCGGCTATGACCTCAGAGGGGCTGCGTCTCTGCGCTGTACACCCCAAGGAGACTGGAGCCCTGCAACCCCCAGATGTGAAGGTGCCTAGACTCTTGTCTGACTTGATATTTTTAGCTTGTGTCTTTATTCTCCACATGCCAATTTTTTCTGTTCATTTTTCTTTTACTCCAGTGAAATCCTGTGATGACTCCCTGGGCCAACTTCCTAATGGTCGTGTGCTATTTCCACATAGTCTCCAGCTTGGAGCAAAAGTGGATTTTGTCTGTGATGAAGGGTGAGTGTGAGCTTGCCTGACCTCCTGGACATTGAAAATGGGGCTGGGAATTAGTTTAAAAAGGGGAGATTTGGTTTGGCTTAAAAGAAAGATACACACACACACACACACACATTCAGAGAGATGAACTTTCCAAAGTATACATAGGAAGAAAGGAAAGAAATGCACAGAACTACTAACATGAGATATGAAGAGGAAACTGGAACACATATTAACTGGCAAGTTCAAAGGCAAGTATAACTATTGGTTATGAATATATGGGTAACACATTAAGTAAAAAATATCAGCCAGGCATGGTGGCTCATGCCTGTAATCCCAGCACCTTTGGGAGGTTGATCTGAGGTGAGCAGATCACCTGAAGACAGGAGTTGGAGACCAGCCTGGTCAACATGGTGAAACCCCGTCTCTACTAAAAACACAAAAGTTTACTGGGCGTGGTGGCATGTGCCTGTAATCCCAGCTACTGAGGCACGAGAATCACTTGAACCTGGGAGGCAGAGTTTGCAGTGAGCCACGATGGCACCATGGCAATCCAGCGTGGACAACAAGAGTGAAACTCCGTCTCAAGAAAAATAAATCATGTTTTACAAGCAAAAAGAATATGAGTAATTTAGAGAGTCCCAGAAAAAAACTGCAAGTAACAAAAAGCTTATTCTTAATAACTGGGATCATTTAAGAATCGTTTCAGTAAATTCTTTAAACCATCTATAGTAAAATTTGTAATAGGAATGAAAATGTAAAAATCAGCATTTTTTAAAAATTCAGTCATATATAATCTGGCTATTCATGGGCTTGGGCTCTGAGCTGGGGTCCTGATGGCTGCTGCTATTTCCGGCAAGGTCATTACCTTGTTTATGTCCATCTAGTGCTCTTCACAGATGCACAGGGTGCACATCTCTACACGGGAGCTGACCAGCATGGGCAACAAAGCACCTGATCCCAAAATGTTCCACAGAATCTTGGCAGCCTCCAAATGCCAGCACCCAGTAAGAGTTAGAAGGGCATCAGGGCCCAACAGAAACTGAGAATTTTCGACGATTGCATACAGAAATCCAGTCCTCTCTTCTTTCTTTTTTCCCCTAGAATATTCACGCTTACTCTTCAGCAGCCTAAACTGCCCTTGTGAGCCTTCTTCACGCCATCACAGATGTGGAGATGAAAGGGCACTCTCTGTTCTCTCGCCAGCTATTTCCCACTTTTCCAAACTGGGAGCTGTTTTACAAACTGGGAGCTGTTTTACTTGCTGTTCCAGCATCAGAGTTAGGGAGGCATTGCATTAGAAGACTGGGTTTCTAATAATGACAATGAGTGATTTATCAGGTTATCATGGAGTAATCAGTGAAACTCCAAGCCTGGGTCCTGGGTCAAGGAGATGGTGCCCATGTCACGACCACCTTTTTCAATTCAAGCAGGACTGTCATGTGACCAAGCTAATGCATTTTGCCATTCTATATTGCTCCCTTCTGGAGACTGTGAGCTTCCAGAATAACGTAGCCTGTGCAACTCTGCCACCTGCTGGCCTCAGGTCCTCAAAATCCTGAGATTTGGGGCTGGGCCTTAGATTGTGAACCAACAGTCCTCTTGGCGGAAACAGCTCACTATTCACTCCTATTTTCTCCTTTAGATTTCAATTAAAAGGCAGCTCTGCTAGTTACTGTGTCTTGGCTGGAATGGAAAGCCTTTGGAATAGCAGTGTTCCAGTGTGTGAACGTGAGTAATAGGAGTAATATTTCAGGCCAGTCTCTCCCCTTCATCTGTTCAGTATTTGACCCATGACCTCCCCTAATGCAGTTCTTCAATTTTCTAGTCCGAATTATTGATTTGAAAATTGCTTATTTTAATAATGTTTGGTTGTGAATCAATGTGTACATCACTTGTCTTTGGAATCATCTGATCTGTCTCTGTCCTTCTGTATTCTGTGTTCTACAGCAATAAAGCCTATGGTAGTGTGCTTCTAGGAGTTTCAGGAGAGATCAGATAATGTGAAGCTTTAACAATTTACTTTGTTTCTCTCTTTTCTTTCTTTTTTTCTCTTCCTTTCTTCCTCCCTTCTTTCTTTTTCATTTTGTTCTTCCATCAGGTGCAGTCAGTCTACAATTTTTGTATGTATTTGATAATACACAAATATTAAACATGCCTTTATTTAATCATATTTATTGATCACGTACTTTGTGCCTGATGTTCATCTAGCCACTGGAGTTTTATCAATGAACAAGACGAATGAATTCCCTGTCCCCATGTTGTTTCTCCTCAGGTGGGGAGAGGGACAAGAAAAAAAATAAATTCAATGCTATGAAGATAATAGAGCAAAGCACTGAGGAATGAGGGAAAAGTGGGATGCAACATTAGACAGGGCAAGCAGTTGGAGACTCCTTAATTTCTCAAAACATGTACCTAAGTCATTTATGCTGAGAGATTCATAAATAATAAGTCGATTTTTGAAAAAAAGAGCCCCATATGTTCAATAATCGGTAGACTACTGATCTCTCCTAATCTAACTATTTGTAATTTCCCCAATGGTAGATAGAACTTTGCTTCATTTCTTGATTCTAACAATTGGAAAACATGTTTCTTTAGAAGACCATGAAATTTTACTAAAATGTTTATGTTCTTAGAAATATACTTGGACATCTTACAGTGCTTTTTAGAGGAAAATTTTGTAAGAACAAAACTTATACAGAGATTCTTGCTGTCTAAGTAATCCAGTGCTCCTTGAAGCAGCATGACAAATGTCTGTTCTACTATTATGCATTAAAACTCATTGATTGACTACTCAAGATTTCTCTTATTTTTCATAACTCTTGCTAGTTAAAGTAGCTTCTTCCAAATTCCAGTTCTAAGGAAAAACGCCAATTAGAAATGAGGGAGAGACTGTTCTAAACAAATCAGTAGATGCTAGAAAGGAGTAACAACTTGAAACCTGACCCAGAACGTAAAAAGAGAAAATTAATCATCAACAGACACAGACATTTTCAAAAGCAAAGCAATCTGAATCCATTTGGAGTTTTTTATAATGGCCTGACTACGTTTCAATTCACTGTGACAGGGTTATTGTTATCACAGAGATTGATGATCAATATCAATAAGTAATCAGTGGAAGGTTTCACCTATTTAAGATTATTAGCACACATATAGGCATTTGAGAAATATTTCCCAAGAACGTAGGCTCCTTCCTCAGCACTGCATCCCCAGGATCCTGATGAGTGGCTGACACAGGACAAGTGCTCAATTAATAAATATTGACTAAATGAATGAGAAACCCATCAAAATGGTTATTTTTCTTCTTCAAATGTTTTGCTACTTCATTAAAGTTGTAATGTTTCTATTGTCCAGGAACCGTTACTATCTGGAAGATTCAGGATAGAAAAATCTCTTTTGTACTTTGCAATACACTTTCATTGACATCTCATTTAATCCAACTCTTCAAAGTCCTAATGTCCACTGTCACCTCCTTAGCATATTTTCAGCAACAACAATCATAGCACCCTGTAATTGCAGAATACCTCTGGGGAAACTCCTGAATGAAACTTAGGGCTTTTGTCTTTTTTCCAGAAATCTTTTGTCCAAGTCCTCCAGTTATTCCTAATGGGAGACACACAGGAAAACCTCTGGAAGTCTTTCCCTTTGGAAAAGCTGTGACTTACACATGTGACCCCCACCCAGACAGAGGGATGACCTTCGACCTCATTGGGGAGAGCACCATCCGCTGCACAAGTGACCCTCAAGGGAATGGGGTTTGGAGCAGCCCCGCCCCTCGCTGTGGAATTCTGGGTTAGTGCTCATTTCCCCACATCCCAAATGGGTTCAGAATATCTAACACAGGCCCTCCATATTTCCATAATTACAGTATGGTTTCTCTGTGTGCATTTGCCACAATGGAATGCCCAACCAATGATAAATGGTTCTAAGGTAGGTCAACATATCAGATCCTGATGACCTTTGCAGCAGGAGGGACTGATGAAAAAACAGGGAGGTGATGAGTGGTGGGAAAGTCCTTCATTAGAATCATATGAATTAAAAACAAATGCCGTGAATCCCCTTATTGCAATGGTTAGCTGAGAAATCTGACCTAGAAAATCAGTGTCTCCTCCTACCAGGAAATGTCTTGAGTTCCTGCCCATGCTTTTCAGCCTGTCATTGGAGTTTTGATGCCCTGAAATACAAGGAAACCAGACACAAAAGGTGGAAGCTGGGCAGAAACACTCTTTCTGGCTTCCTAAAAATGTGAAAAATTAAATCAGAGCTATATTTACATTAAATTAGATGAGCAATAGCTGAGCGTGGTGGCAATTGCCTGTGTTCCCAGCTATTCAGGAGGCTGAGGTGGGAGGATCACTTAAGCCTGGGAGGCAGAGGTTGCCGTGAGCTGAGACTGTGCCACTGCACTCCAGCCTGGGTGACAGAGTGAGACCCTATCTCAAAAACAATGAAAATAGGCTGGCCACAGTGGCTCCCACCTGTAATCTCAGCACTTTGGGAGGCCAAGGCGGGTGGATCACTAGAGGTCAGGAGTTCCAGACCAGCCTGCAAACATGATGAACCTCCAACTCTACTAAAAACAGAAAAAAAAAGTAAAAATTAAAATATATAAATTATATGAGTAGAAAGACCCGATAACAGATTAGTCTTCCAGATAATATACTTCCTTATAAGCCTATGCTAATGGAACTTTCCCTTCTATTTTACAGGGAAGTTTCTTGTTGTTGTTGTTGTTGTTTTTGTTTTTTCAAAACTAAAAGTTTCTTTTCTTCTGGCATCAAATCTACCAAGGAAGAGAAAAGAGGAAACATATTGAGTGTCTTTTTATTAACTCAGATATTCTTGATTTCTTGGTCTCTAGGTCACTGTAAAGCCCCGGATCATTTTCTGTTTGCTAAGTTGAAAACCCAAACCAATGCATCTGACTTTCCCATTGGGACACCTTTAAAGTACGAATGCCGTCCTGAGTACTACGGGAGGCCGTTCTCTATCACATGTCTAGATAACCTGGTGTGGTCGAGTCCCAAAGATGTCTGTAAACGTGAGTGAACTTGCATTGGATCTTTCCCATGTCTGCAAAAGCTTCTTATTGAATGTTTTCAAATGTGGGATATGAGAAACCTTTTTTCAAAAGTGTTCAGATAGGTGGATGTAAGAGCTTTTCTTGTAGGTCACCCTTGATTATTGCTTGAAATGCTCACTTCATGAGACTGTTTCAAGAAACAGTTGTAGAGAAAACCTTCATTCCCTATGGGAAGAAAAATAATAAGTGACTA